>NC_140584.1:1150938551-1151232551 GCF_964204655.1 Triturus cristatus
TCCAGCAATGTATGAATTTTGTGCCGACAGATACGTCAGGATTCCTGACGCATCTATCAATCCTTGTGATATGGAGCGCCATACAGTAAATCCATGATGTCGCAAGGAGGGCGCAGTGAAAAGCGTTGCATCGGTGTTTTGTTGCATCGGTGTTTTATCGCAGCGATGCAACACTTTTCATAAATGAGGCCCTTAATATTTTTCTGCCAAGTTGCAGCTTATTGTAAGTAGGGATAAGGTAAGAAGTTGTGGATAAATAACGCTTTATTTAGCAATATGAAGTAGTTGGCATCAGGGATACGATATTTTGGCAGGTCGATTAAAAAAACGTGATATTGTGACATGTATTTGTCAATAATATAAGGTGTTATTTATGTCTGATTTAAGCGTGAAAATGGGGAGTAATGCAGGTTTTGTACTGCACCTTTCTATTGGTATTTACCACCAGGTGAGGCCTGGTGTTATGTGACTGCCTCTTCAAAGACAGGATTCATCAAAGTTTACGCTGATGTTAAAATTTTACAAAAACGCTTGCAGCCTTCTTTAAAACTAGAGTATTGGTTCTTTTTGACATGTTTTAAGTTGTTGAAATATATTCAGCCTCCCAGCCATACAAATAATAAATGCCAGTAGGGAAAGGGGTGAGGATATAGAAAGTGAGTGGGAATAATAGGCAACATATGGGACTTCATTACTTTATTTAATCATCAATAACACAAAGTGTGTCAGCAGTGCTGGGCACATGGGCTCCCAGCATCATGTGGCGGCTGAGGGCTTTGGCGAGGTCACGTGGGGCAGGGCTGAGGTGGGAGCCATGTAATAACAGGGACTCGACAAAGGGGGGGTGTTCTAGCATGATAAATGAGCCTGTGTGTGCCTCCAGCCCGCAGAGTGTGTGGGGGTATCCGCGAGAGTCTTCCTGACCCTTCCATCAGTCGATGACGTCAATGGATGTGTGGGAGGTCGGAGCCTGGAGGCAGCAAGGACTTGGGGGGTCCTGCTTGGGTGTCAGATGCGCCTCTCCTCCCCAGATGCAGCTGCACTATGGTGTGAAAGAGGTCAGCAGGGCAGACCACTCTCTCTGTTATTGTGAAATCTGAGGATAAGAAGAGCTGTTTCCCAGGCAATAATTCTGCATTCTGACTGGTAGCACAGTTTGATATTTAATTTTATGTTGAGCCTGGCCAGCGCATGCGCTGCTCTGCCAGCCATGCTGTATTGGAGTATGTACTTGAAGCCCCGCCCACTCTCCACCCATAGTTGTCATTGGCATGTGTCATTGTCCTTCGTAAATGCTGGCTTTTGATTCATTAGGCTTGTTAGTCCCTCCTTAGTACCGCCTTGTCTTCATTTGTAACCTCCCATGATGACCGGCCCTTTTACTTCGGTTGCTGCATGGTAGTCTTCTTTAGTCTGTAAGCACCGTTTTCTTTAATGAGTTTCTCTTACTGCAGGAGGGCAGGAGGGTCTGTTGTGCACAGTTGTGACCACCGGCTTTTTTATTTATCTCGTAGCAGACGGGGAGCTCTTCAGGGGCCATGGGAGACAGAAAGGGGCAGCTCAGCAATGCCTTCAATCATTTGGAATGCAATAGGACTCGCATTTGCGAGAGTTTAAGTTATTGGCATTGTAAATGACAAAGCCTTTTATTTATGTTTTAAAAACCAAAGCATAAATAAAAGGCATTGTCATTTACAATACAAATCGCTCAAATCTGTGTAAACGCGAGACCTATTGCATTGCAGATGCTTGTTATGTCAAGCCTGCAGGCAGCGCACATACGCTGCTGCTTGGCTGCCTATTTATTGTGTGTATAAAAAAGAAAAACTCTTTTAAAGCCCACTTGTTACTTACCATTTGTTGGTATCATTATCACTCTTATGTGCTGCCTTCTAATTTGCGAACACGTGTGAGGCGTCACTTCCTACACCACTTCCTTTTCCCTCTTTTTTCTTTCTTTCTTTCTTTCTTTCTTTCTTTCTTTCTTTCTTTCTTTCTTTCTTTCCTTTCTTATATTGCTTCTTTCTTTCTATCTTTCTTTCTTTTGTTGTTTCTTTGTTTCATTATTTCTTTCTTTCTTTCTTTCTTTCTTTCTTTCTTTCTTTCTTTCTTTCTTTCTTTCTTTCTTTCTTTCCTTTCTTATATTGCTTCTTTCTTTCTATCTTTCTTTCTTTTGTTGTTTCTTTGTTTCATTATTTCTTTCTCTCTTTCTTTCTTTCTTTCTTTCTTTCTCTCTTTCTTTCTTTCTTTCTTTATTTCTTTATTTCTTTCTTTCTTTCTTTCTTTCTCAGTAGACCACATACTAATTGATTTCTCTTAATTAGTGTCTGTCTGTCATTTCCGCTCTGATTGAGGTACCATTTCCTCTTGTTTTGGGCATTTTTATATAGAGCAAACTCTACCCGAACATATTGGAGCGCCTTACATAAGCACCAGTTGCATTACACAATTTCCCAATAATTTATTTTGGGCATTGGGAGATTAAGGGATCTGCCCAGAATCACAGGAAGTTGATCCGAAGTTGTCCATGTTTGCACAATAAAACATTGACAAGCAATATATCTCACATAGGCGAGACCTATTGGCTTTGCCAATGCTTGTTTAAGATAGCAGCTAATTTATCGGTTGCCTTTTAGCAGAAGGTGGATCCTACACTTTTCACTTTGTAAAAGACTGAGCTCAATACAAGATAACATACAGTCGGTTTTAGACCATTATTTGGTTTTAATGCCTAGCAATTAATCTGCACGACTAATTGCGTAGTGCCAATATTAGCAAATCCTATTATTATTATCTTCGAAATGGTCCAATAGCTATGGTCAAAGCCACCTGAAATGTTTCTGTATATTTTTCTTCTATTTTGGACTCAATTCTAGCATTTACAAATGTTTGTAAAATCCTTATTCTACTCTGTTGAAGAACTCCTGCGGAAGTCCCATATACTGAGCCAATATGGAGGAAAAGGAATAGAGGCAGGGATTGAAGACAGGAAGTTATGCAGAGGTAAAGGAGGGTGATGAGATACAGGAGAGCAGGAGAATAGCCTTTATAAATCCATCAGGTGCAGTGGCACCGGTGCCCAGGAATGTTTGGAGTCCATTGAACACCAATCAAGGTTTAGCTATTTTTTACTACCGAACCACTGAGATATGGACCTATTTTCTTTACTCTAACTAGGGCCTATGGCAGCCATGCTTCGCCACTGCCTGGGATACGTCTGAAGCCATGCCCTCAGTATTGGTAACTGCTGGGGAATATTGATTTCCTTATCCATTGTGCAGTCTTATATAGCGTCACATGGCCCAATGGGTTTCAGAGCACTTTATATAAGATGAGTTTTCCAATGAATGCAAACAGTTTGCATATGAACAGTTTCAAAAAGGTTTCACAAAAGATCAGATTCATACCACATTTGAACAGTTTACACTCGTGTGGCCTCAACAAAATCCCCGCAAAACTGACAGTTTACCCGGATGAGCTATTTCAGTGCATTTCCAGCTCTTTGTTGTTTTGAGGGCATCCACACAGCACAAAGGTGGCTACCCAAAGCTCTTCTGATGATGGAGGGTGGAGCTCTGAGCAGTCTAGTCAATACATTCAGGACAGATAGCTTGGTCGCCACCATGTGTCTCCAACCAGAATTGGGGGGCCGGGGCCAGATAGAGGTTAGGAGGCTTGTCTCTTATTAAGCGCCCAACTTCTCGGCCTCCATCGAAAAGGGCCAACAGGCACCCTACTCCTTCCAGTGTGATCCCTCCTAGATTCCTCTGTGCTCCATCATAAGCCAGATCCTGGTCCAGGGTATCCCAGTGAATTTCTTATCTCCGGCCAGATCTTGAGACAGGACAGTATAAGAAGTCAGCAAATGTGGAAGTGGATGATTCACAACTCTTTTGTGCATTCTACTCAATTATACTTATGTAAAAAATCTGCATGTGTGAGTAGAGCTCAGAGTTGCTGACTCATCCCAAAAAAGTATGCAGAATTTGCCAGTCACAAATGGCATGCCTCTGGAAATCCTGCAGGTGGGCGGAATTTCCACAGCTTTTAATGGCAGACAGTACCTTTTCTTATTCTCATTGCAGAGCCATAAACGCTCCCTCTTTTTGTCCACAGTGCAGATGGGAAGACATGTGTGGGTATGGAAAAGGTTTCCTGCATCACTCTGGAGATTGTGCTCCCCTGTAGGCCCCGTGGGCGGATGTTTCAATTCTGCCAGCGGAATCGGAGGAATTTTGGTAATTCCCCATTATTCTAGCAGAGCCGAATTACGGATTAATTAAAATTCCACCGCTCCACCGGCGCATTAAATTATGCAGTGGTTTCTAAAGTTTGGAATCCACTGCATATACCACTCACCTGTGGCCTTGCATACTCTGCAGTGATTAAAAGTTGCAATCTCTGCAGAGTATGTAGGGGCGGGCCTCCAGCGATATGCAGTGGTTTCTAAACTTTTAATCACTGCAGAGTATGTAATGGGCATCAACTGGTTTGAAGTGGTTTCTAAGCTTTGGAAACCATTGCATGCCAGCCACTTGGCACCTTTACAAAACGTGTAATCACTGCACGGTATGCACCGGCACTGAGCGGACTTTGCCCCGTTGGAATTTTCATGATTCCAGCTGAGTCACCCTCTGCTAATTCCACCCATCCCTGCTCCCCTGCCTCGATTTTCCAATAGACTGTTCTGAAGTCTTTTTTTTACCAAAACAATCATGCATGTGTGCTGGGGGCTACCAGCGACATGGAAGGTGGGCTAGAGTGGAGCTCTGTGACCTACAGGGGCACACCAAGTTAGCCCTCCTTTACTGAGTGTGACTACCATCAGTCCATAGAGCTGTTGACGAGCAGCAATGGATGACAATAGCAGGACAGACATTCTTTACTGTTATCTACCAGGACGATTCACCTACTGGCCTATCCTCTATTTTTAGGTCGAGCCTGGGCAGTGCATGCACTGCTCCGCGAGGCTCGCTGTATTCTAGTATGGACTTGAAGCTCCGCCCACTCTCCGCCTATATTTTTCATTGGCTTGTGTCATTGTCCTTTGTAACTGCTGGCTTCTGATTCGTTAATAGGCTTGTTAGTCCCTCCTTAGTACCGCCTTGTCTTCATTTGTAACCTCCCATGAGGACTGGCACTTTCACTTCTGTTGTTACATGGTGTGTCTTACTTAGTCTGTAAGCAATAATTTCTTTAATGAGTTTATCCTCCTATCGGCACAACATGCTTTTCTGCAACATTCAGCGCGCCATGCGCGCTTTCACTTTAAAAGCAGCTGGGCACAATGGCGGCCGCTTCTTTGAAATGAAATAGGTCTCGCATTTACAAGAGTTTGAGCTATTGACGTGGTAAGTGACAATACCTTTTATTTATGTTTTGATTATCAAAACAGATAAATAAAAGGCATTGTCATTTACAATGCCAATAGCTTAACCCCTTCGCCGCGGCAGGAATTCCGCCGCGGCCCTGGGGGGGGTTTGGCGGCAGCGCGGTGGCGCTGTGCTTGTGACGGAACCGCTCCGTCACGAGCCACGGTTGAGCTGTGCTCATGACGGAGTGGTTCCGTCACGTCTCCGCCCACTGCGCTAATCGCCCGCACAGGCGGGGAAGTAGCGCCGCGTGGGCGGGGCGGCGGCCAACGGCCGCAGCATGACGGAACCACTCCGTCATGAGCACAGCGCAACCGTGGCTCATGACGGAGTGGTTCCGTCATGAGCAGGGAAGGGGTTAAACTCTCGCAAATGTGAGACCTGTTGCATTACAAATGCTTGTTAAATTGGTCTGCTGGTCCTTTCCTCCATTCATTTGGGTTATGGATGCCTCATGTGGGTAACTCGGTGTGTGGTCTGCTCATTGAGTGTGTCTGCTACATGAGGCTGAAGTTACACTTGTATCAATTTTGCTTTCATGAACCAACGTGGTGCATGAGTTGGAGGCTGGCAAGTTCACCAGACAGCAATGTGAATTTCAAGTCTTCCCAGAGCATTCTGGAGTTCTTTTGCGGTGGATCACACTCCATGTTGTGAGGGATAGGATACATGGAGCTCTTTTGAAGTGTAGGCAAATTCTCCTGCAATCTACTGCACTGTTATTTTCTGGAAGGAAAACTCTCCGCAGGGCACCAGATAGCTACATGGATAGTCTCTGCATCCTACTGTAGCCTTGTTTTGTGTTTCCCTGACAGATGACTCCCAACTCCCCCTCACCTTCCTGCTCAAACTGAAGGCAAGGACTGTGGCTACACCCATGTGGGTAAATAAGCAAAAGGAAATAACAACCCAAACTAACTGGTCCTAGGAACAAGAACCTGGACAGGTCTACAATCTGCAACGAAGATCTACCTGGGACTTGACTGGAGGGAAGGAGCTTCCTGAGCCGAAGAGAACTGCTGGAGGTGCCCTTACAGGAAGAAGACACTGCCTTCGAAGGGAATGCTGCTGCTGCATCCCGGGTAATGATTGATGCTGCCAGGAAGGTGTGTTGTTTGGGGACCTCTTGCCCCCTGCAGCAAATCCTGAAGTTGAAGCCATGTGAAGGCTTGGAGATCTCATCTTCATGGTCTCTTTCCCCTGTGTCAAGCTTGGCACTTGTGAGTGCGTGATGCCAGGATGAATCATGACCTCATGTGGGCAACCACACTCAGAGAAACACTAAAGGAATGTGCATTACATATCGGTAGACAGCCCCTCTGCCCTGGGTGGGTTCTTCACTTGTTTGGGTGGTGTTTTTTGTGTTGGGTTCAAAGAAGATTCCTCAATGAGGCACCATTAACACTGAGAGGCTATGCTGGAGGCAGCCCATGATCGCATCACCCCACCATTTCATCTGGGCTTTACACTGGCATGTCAGAGACTCAAGAGAAATTGACCGTCCAAGGCAAGTCAGTGCCTTTTTTTTATAGGAGGGCCCTGCAGAATCGCACTCCACCAAAAGCTGCGTTGCCTTTGGTCACAGCTGGATAATACAGTCTGAATAATAGACTAAAAACCAAAGATACTGAGCTTAACTGTATAGTGCTTCATTTCAGCCGGTGGAGGGCCTAATAGCAGTCAATTTTTGGGACTGTCACCTATTTTTCCTCATTAGACATTGACGGAGAGCAAGATGTGGCAAAACAAATGCAGGGGAAACAAGGAGGAATAGAAAGTCAAAAGAACCATCACAAAGGGAGAAAGCAGGGACATGCAAGAGGAGGATAAAGGGGCAGGAGTGTCTGGTAGTGGACTACAGTGGCATGAGATGGATTCTAGACTACGCATTTGGGGCACCGAGATGTAATTCCACTGACAGCAAGTTTCTGAGAAGAGCTTTGGGCACCGGCACTTATTCTTTTACAAATTAAGTACTTCAAGCATGGTAATGTGTGCAGAGGAGCGAATTTGGGAAACCTATGATATGTATCGACCATCATGACCCAGAAGAGACTTTGTGGGGAAGGGATAGACAGAATCCTGGAACTGAGCACTGAGAACCCAGCCACAGGTAACTTCTTTCTGGTAATTTCTTAAACTCTGTTTATGTTTTTGCTACCGAACGACTGGGATGTGGACCTATTTTCTTTACTTTCCTTACTTTGATTTGGGGCCTATGGCAGCCTTAGTTTGTCACTGCCTGAGATATGTCTGAAACCATGCCTAAGTATTTGTAAGTGCTATGGAATATTTATTCACATATTCATTTTGCAGTCTTATATGGCGTAAACGTGACCGAATGGGTTCCAGAGCACTTTACATTACAACAGTTTTGCCTACTTTTTGCACTAAATGTATGTAGCATAGCACCATTCCTTTACAGAGAAGTAGCTGAGTAGATGGTAGCTAGTTTTCACAGTTTCGTTGTAAAGGCATGCGTGGTAAAGACATTATCATTGTAAAGGATGTGTGGTAATGGCCATGTGTGGTTATGATCACGTTGCAATGCCGTTTCCCATGTTCTCACCCACAGTGATGAATAACAAGTCTGTGTGAAAATGAATTTTCTCTACAAGCAAAAGCACTGTCTGGACATTAAGGCACTCAGCCCTTGGCTTCTTACGGAAGCACTTTTCGTCTGCCGTGAGGGGAACGGCTTGGTGGGGACATCAGCAGATTTGGCACCGTCGGTGCTGCCAAGACCAAAACATCACCTTGAGGGGAACGGCCTACATCTCCCAGCAGAGGTAGCGGACGCGCTTACCAGCGACGTCACGTGGCCGCGCCGGACTCCTTCAAAGCCTGCCAGGGGCCCCCGCAGGGCGGGACGCTCAACCCTTGGCTTCTTACGGAAGCACTTTTCATCTGCCGTGAGGGGAACGGCTTGGTGGGGACATCAGCAGATTTGGCACCGTCGGTGCTGCCAAGATCAAAACATCGCCGTGGGGGGAACGGCCTACATCTCCCAGCAGAGGTAGCGGCCGCGCTTACCAGCGACGTCACGCGGCCGCGCCGGACTCCTTCAAAGCCTGCCAGGGGCCCCCGCAGCGCGGGACGCTCAGCCCTTGGCTTCTTACAGAAGCACTTTTCGTCTGCCGTGAGGGGAACGGCTTGGTGGGGACATCAGCAGATTTGGCACCGTCGGTGCTGCCAAGACCAAAACATCGCCGTGAGGGGAACGGCCTACATCTCCCAGCAGACGTAGCTCCGCGCTTACCAGCGATGTCACGCGGCCGCGCCGGACTCCTTCAAAGCCTGCCAGGGGCCCCCGCAGCGCGGGACGCGCACGGGCATCGCCCGGGCGAAGCCCGGGCCAAGGGCGGGCCCGTCCTTGCCCGTCCCAGACCGGACCAGACTGGACTGGGCCACCCCCCCTAACACTTGGCAGAGGGACTCTGGTGCTTAATTGTGGATCCGTGCTATCTCATCCTTATTACACACGGAGGTTGTGGCTTGAGGGAGGTCCCCAAAGGAATTTGTTTTCCAGAAGTGACAACAACTCTTGGTGTGCAAGAGTACCCTGCAGGCGTATCACTTTTTTGCAGTGGACTCGCTTAAACCTGTCAAAAGTTCGGGTAAGACTGGTTTGGACTATTTTTCTTGATTTTTTCCTCAGATCCAACCATTTTTGTAACTGTTACCCTTTAATCCTTTTTATTGTCATTCTCCATTTAGTGATTAGCCTTCCCTTTTCTCCAATTGGACTTGTACCTGACCATATAAATAGATAGCACAATGATGACGAGGGGTAGCAAAAATGGCTTAACACATGTGTCAGGTCCAATTGACCAATATATCACTAGGGCGAATGAGGCAATTAACCAAGGTATGTCGCTCTTAGAACATAGGGTGTCTCAAGATTTGGCTTTAGCGAGGCGCTCTTCTATAGGCATATTAGCACTATCTAAATCTCCCCCAAATCTAAGGGAGCCTGTTAAATGGTAGCGGCAGTTTCAGTCGATAACCTTTCAAGTATTTGCCCGGCGGTAATCGCCTCTCATACCACTCGATAATTTACCAATAAAAGAGGCAGGCGCCGGAGACTGGAAGGCAGGAAACAAAGTTTTATTCCATCGGAGCAGAACACATCAGATCAGACAGCAAGGTATCGTCACGAGGTGCTCTCTCTGCATCTCTGAGACCTGGTCTCTTATACACTGGTTTATTGCTTTATTACACAATGATTCCCTTGAGATTCCCTTGATGTATGGGGGAATATCCCCTGAAGCCCCGGTTCAGATTCGATCCCACACATAGATACAGTAGAAGTTCCCACCCCACCCACAGTAGGAGATGGCTATTGCGCAGCAGGGTATTCCGCCAATTCCTGGGGGGTGTGTGTGACCGGTCGGGTCTCAGGGAGTAGGGGCTTTGATCTACTGTAATCCCTTTGATGTGGGGTGTTTCCCTTACAGTAGGGGCAATAAACTGCATCCGCAGGGCTAGGTGATGGCCTGGGACCAGTTCAGACAATGGGGCGCAGAGGAAGGGGGTTATCAAAGGAGAGGCATGACCATGTATGGGATGTCGGTCGGATGTGGTTCCGTAGCAGGGTCGCGCAGAAGGAGAGGGTTTATGGCCTGTATGAGAGAGCGGGGGTGGCCGGCGCGCGGGGGATGCTCGCAGCGCTAGGGGAAAGCGCTGGTGATCGAAAATGAGCGGGGAGAGAGTGGGGTGCCTAAAATGGCGGCCGTGCATTCGCTGTGCGTGGCGCTGGGGAGAGGCAAGATGGCGCAGATAATGTTCAGTTTGCACGCTAAATTTCCACAGTCCTCCCTTTTAACATGTCTCGCCAGCTTGCCTGGCCGTCATTTATTCTTCGTTAACCTTCAGCTATAATATCGTTAATGTCTTTCGTACATTCCTTAAAGATACAGAGTTTTTAGGGCATGCAGGAGTAATCTGACACATTTGCTTATAGTTATTTACAGGTGATAAAGTAGGCGAGGAGGTAGTACATACAGAGTTACAGTGTAGTCGTGTACATGGCTGGTGTTGTATGGATGTTACTATACAAAGTTACATTTCCTTAACTTCTCAGTGTACAGTCGGAAGTGATTGATGCAACACCATAAAAACTTGATAAGAAGATAGTTAGTATAAAAAGGTGGTTGGGAGAGGATTTTCGACTTTGACATGGGTTCTTCTTTCCAGTGTCCTTTTTATAAAGAGCTATCACTGGTAAGCTCTCATTGTTGTTCTTCTTTCGTTGGCACTGTTGAGCACCGGCGGTGGAGCTAAGGTCCAGCTCAATTTCTCACGTTGCAGGGTGTGATCATTCATTGTTCTCCGATCACAGCCCTGTTCCTTAACACAGTTCACCATAGGTACTTTGAGACAGGGCACCTGCCTTTTGTTCTTCTGTGGGTAGGTCAGATTCATAATCCATATAAAAGATGGTGAGAGAGAGAAGGGTGTGACGTGCTTCGGGACGCCGAGGGAAGAGGGGGTGGAGTGGGATCAGATCAAAAATGTGGACCAAGGGGAGCAGAATCTTCCAGCACTGGGCCCATCAGTCGGGCCCGACGGGTTGAGACTTCAGACACGCTGGTCGGTGAGCAGGGGGCCTCGATGTAGCCCCTCGCGCTTATCATCCTGAAAATGGTGTCTCGTCCCACGCCCTTTTTGCTTCGTAGCCTCCCCCTTGGTCGATGTCATAGATGTTCCAAGGTCTGCAGCCAGGCTGTGCGTCACGTCCGGACCCTCCCTTCCGATGGCAGCACGTTATCTTTAAATGGGTACAAAAAACAAAAAGTCTTAGAGAGTTGGCAGGGAAGACATTTACATACTTCATCCTCTCTCCCAACCACCGAGTAGTTGCGGACATGTTTTTATCGGTTGCTGCATGATTGGTGTCTTTTAACACTGATGTTAGTGTGTGCGTTACTAATCTATTAATTATTGTTGTGGTGCAAGTTTCTGTGGGTGTCCCTGTCCATCGTCTGGTCCCCTAGGTGCCGATTCCTGTGCCCGATACTGGTTGCAGGAAGCCTGACATCTGTCAACCTTCTAGTCTATAAAAAAGAAATTCGAACCGGCTTCTCCGGCAGAGGCTCGTTCGTCCCAACACAAGTTTTGTTACTACATATTTCTTTCCGAGGACTGCTAAGTTTATAAAAAGAAAGTGCGAGGTGCTACTGTCACGGGTTCACGAGTATCCATTTCGGGGAGGAACATAAGCTAAGCATTATTTTTGCTGGCGACAATAGGTAACCCTTTAACAGTTTAGGCGATGTATTATTAGTGAGGCGGCTAGTATAGGGCTGGGGTTATCTTGGGAGGGCGGGGTGCTTTAGATGTTCTATTTCGGGGTAATTGGGCGGGGGTAATTCTGGGCGGTGGAGATGGGGTTGTTAAAGCTCTGAAAAACGGAAACCACTGACATATAGTCCCCGTGATGAGGGCCAAATTGGGAGACATCAGTCGTCTTACCTGTCCTTCTTTTCTCAGCCAATTAAGCTCAATATTTGTAGAAAGAGAGGTAGTAACGTGGCAAAGTACGGTCGTTTTGTTTCAGTCAATTTGTTCGAACACCACCGTGCTCCAGGCCAATTATACACTTACCGAGGAGGTGTGTGTCGTTAATTTATTCAAACAGAAAAGAGGGTAAGAAGGCTTTTTAGTGAGGGAGGGAGCGAGAGGGGGAGAGAGAGAGAGAGAGAGGAGAGAGAGAGAGAGAGAGAGAGAGAGAGAGAGAGAAGAGAGAGAGAGAGAGAGAGAGAGAGAGAGAGAGAGAGAGAGAGAGAGAGAGGGAGAGAGAGAGAGAGAGAAGAGTGTGCGTCAAGTAGGCTATTTGGCATACATACGATACAAAACGAGAGAGACATGGGTAAGATAATAGGCCACTTGGTGCACACACAACATGGAGTAGCATGGATCTGTTCCATGTAAGAAAACACGAGCGGGGAAAAGACATAAATTCAGTGATCACGTACACACAAATGCCGGATAGGTGGTGACAGTACATGCATGCAAGACGGAGACTCAGGGCTACGTTGAGTATGGGGACCTCTTCTTTCCTGTCCTCTTTTTCTATGCTGCGTACTTTCAGTATTTTGTAGTTCATTTTAGGGGGTGTCGGACCCTGTATTCTCCCCCCTTTGATCGATGGTGAGCATTTCAATCATACAGTGACGCTCTCTCTCCAAGTGACCTAAGCATGAGATGCACACACATTCATACCGTGTAATTATAGCACACACGTATAATCATGCCATACAGTTTCTTATGTTCTCAATGGTGGTCTGCACTTCACGCACTATCTCACAATGTTTGCCTAAATTTTCCCTGATATTGAACTCGGTACGGTCCATGTCCACTTCATTCTTCAGTCGGAGCTTCGTTGTGACCTATAGAGGGGAAAAAGAGGGGAGGGGATGTGCAGTATTCAAAGTACCCCAGCGCGCGCAGACACGAAAAAGTTCTACTTACCTCGTACCAAGCTAGTCGCAGGAATGGGTGATACCACAGACCTATTATTCTCTTTGTCCGAGACAAAGATGCTCTAATTTATTTCATTTCCTAAATTCGTGTTCCCTTGTCATATATGCATTTCTCAATCAGTCGTGTATTAGGGTGCAAGATACCATACCTTGCGTTCGGCATATACCCTGAGCTATGGTTGACCATGGTTTAACAACTCTTGGAAAAAGATAGGTGTGATGGGTACAAAATCCGTTAATCAAAAAGATTCAGGCAAATGGGGACTGCATTATCTGTTTTCTATTGCTTGGGGGTAACAATCATTTATTCAAATGAAGAAGTCTCTATCAACCTATGTGATTAGTCATGGCACTGATTCCGTAATTCTTTCAAGAGACCCTTTATTTAAAACAATGTCAGCATACAAGATACGGGCCTACAACCGTTCAGGCCGGCCACGTGGTGGGGAGGCGTCGAGTGTCATGAGCAACGCTACTATGGCATAAAATCGGTTCCCTTCCCGCCCCTCCCCGACCATCATGTGTGGAAGCATCGCATATATATATATATATATATATCTTTTTAACACGAATGTCACGTGACTGGGACGCCACAAGGGTGTGTAGACCTCTCCTACATCAGCGCCATCTTGGGGGCGAGGTCGGGCCAGAGTACAGTCTAAGTCTTTCCATGAATTAGCTGTTGGACCAGAATCCCTTTCAGTAGTTCGAGAACTTTCGTTAGCGTCAATTTTGCGTCAGCATGGCGTCACTGCGACCCCGTAGAAATGCCATGGTTCGTTCTTGGGGCGGGGCAGGAGGCGGGTTCTTCCGCCGACGCTTCGAACCAGTCTTTCTCACTGCACCAAGCGGAGGCAAGGTGGCTGCCGTCCGGGGCAAAGAGCAATGGCGGCGGTTTGTCCTTACCGGAAGTCCGCGGGAGTCGAGTGTCAAATGACTCCAGCCGATTCTGCAAGGCTGAGGGGAGCATCTTGTCAAGGGTGGGGCCCATGCCCAAGCAGACAAGCTTTCGAGTCCAGAATTGTCTCACGGTGGGCTTTAGGCCTGGATCCGGAGGAGTCGACCGCCGGAGTTCAAGGGCAGCAGTAGCAGCAGCTCTTCGGTACAGTCACCGGAGAGGAGCCAGCAGCAGTAACAGCGGCAGTTCGGATGGTACTGCCACCGGGGTGATTCCAGTAGCAGTGACGACAGCAGTTTGGATGGTATCACCACCGGGGTGGGTCCCCGATTACCTTGCTGTGGCGGCCCACTCCTCACGTCGGGTGCTAGCGGCAGTCCTGGTGAACCCGGTGCTTGGGTGGTTGCCTGGCGGCCGCGTGCAGGGGCGCCGGCTCAGCCGAACGGCGAATGAAGTGGCAGGGCGCAACTCAGCTGGCTGACGTGTGAAAGATGCGGTTGGGGTGCCCTCATCTGCTGGCGAGCCTCCACCTGGGGAGGCGGGGGAGGCCCGTCCGCGTCGCTTCCCCCCGCCAGGGCATCAGCCCTTATTGAAGAAAGAAGAGAAAAAGCGGGAAGATCCGCACAGCGTGCCAGGGTGAAATTCAGCAGGCCGATGAAAAAGATGGCTGGGGCGTCCTCATCTGCTGGTGAGCCTCCACCTGGGGAGGTGGGGGAGGCCCGTCTGCGTCGCCTCCCCCCCGTCAGGGCATCAGCCCTCATTAAAGAAAGAAGAAGAGAAAGCGGAAAGGCCCGCACAGCGTGGCGGGCTCCGCCTTGGGGTTGCCAGAACTTCGGCGCTTCGTATAGCCTCCGGCCTATTCGCACAGTCGTCCGCCACTGAGGTCAATGGATTTTTGCATGGCTTTTATAGCCCAAAGCCGACTAAAAGAACCGCCCAAAACAGGCCAATGTTGCAATTTAGAGGAAGGAGAGGCGAGGACGGTGTCACGTGGACGTTAAGGCTTTGGGATGGAGGTTGCAGCAGACTGTCATGTAAATAGTTGTTTTAAAACGTGTTTTAACCTGGTTACCCTGTCGGTGTGTTCGTTATATCTTATAAGTTATTAAAATGTTATAACTATACTACTTCGTTGGAGTGTTTGTACCTATTTGCAATTTGATGATGAGCACAAGGAGGTTACTGTGCAATCGGAAAAATAACAGAGACCAATTGCGCGCGATCTAGCCCTAGTTTGGTGACGTCGGTGGTGGGTGTCAGCAGGCTTCCGTTTGTGCGGGATTTTGGCATGCTTATTGGGCGGGGTGGGCAGTAGGGCAGACAGGTTTAGGTAGCGAGAGTAAGGGAGTCGGGCTACCTCGTGGCCGTCTCGACCGTGAGCTTGACTCCTTCCCTTGGTTTCATATGTCCCACAAAGGGCTAACTCCTAGCGTTACGTTGGTTTTTGTAAGGTCAAAAAGGATCCTACCAGTGCCTTTACTATCTTGTCGATTCCTGTTCGTTCATCCTTCGCTAGCCGATTCATTCTGGTGGACTCTTTCTTTCTCATCTCTGGGTCGTCTAACGTTATAGCCGACGTTGTGTTCAGCACAGGAGGCTCGGCCGGCGCGGAGGCCGTGAGGACCGAGGCCCCTGTACTGCTTTCGCTCGTGTTCGGGGGTTGGGGGTGTTGCACTACTGATTGGGAGGGTGCATACGGAGGGGGCATGTAAATGATCGGGGGTCCTAACAGTAATTCGTCATTCGTTCGCTGCTTGGAGGACAACTCAGGGTAGAGCAAAGAAGGGGTCCTAACAGCGTACTGGCCTGAGGTTTCGGGCTCCTGTCTTAGTTTAGTTTCCCTTCTCTCCTTTATGTCTTCGTCTAACTTTCTAGCGGCAAGGTGAGCTGCCTTTCGTAATTCCTTTTCTGCTTTTACTTCTTCCCTCTTTTTCCGTTGCGTTGCTTCTTTGCGCCACATGCCGATACTGTCAAGCATAGTAGGCGTCGTCTTATTGCTACGCAGAGCTATTTCTAGCGCTTCTATCTTATGGTCGTCGAAGGATCCCATCAGTGGCCACTGACTCTCGGGGTCCTTCCTTGTATATTTATGCCATAGCTTGCTATAAGCTACGGCGACTAGTCCATATTTAGTGAACATGTCCTTATTAGGGGTGCCTTCCAGTGGAGCCGGATGGTTCACCTCTAATAAGCGGTCCGGGCAGAACTAACTACCAATCAGTGGGGAGAAGATAGGCATGACGGGTTTCAACGGGGACAAAAGTCAGCACTACCTATCTTTTCACTGCTTGCAAAGACTGGACAGAATATCTCTATTCTTCGTTATTTGTAAGCAGAGAATACCTCCAAAGAACCAATATCGAACAACTAGTGTTCGGACAATCAATCAATCAATCAATGGGGAGATAAAGCTAGGCACGACGGGTTTCAACGGGGACAAAAGTCTGCGTTACCTACCCTTCACTATTTGCAAAGACTAGACAGAATATTCCTATTCTACGTTATTTGCAAACAGAGAATATCTCAAAAAGCACTATTCTTCAAAACAATCAATGTTCGGACAATCAATCAATGGGGAGATAAAGATAGGCACGACGGGTTTCAACGGGGACAAAAGTCTGCGTTACCTACCCTTCACTATCTGCAAAGGGAGAGAGAGAGTATTTCTACTCCTCCCCGTTTGTAGACAGCGAATATCTCAAAGAAAACAATCAATGAGCAATACTAGTATTCAAACAATCAATCAATTATTTCGCACTTTTGTCGTGTTTCACGACCTTACCCGGACCGCGTGGACAGTTTCTCGTCTTCCGCCTCCAGCGCCCGATCGTCCTCTACTCTCCGTATTTGCCGCGGCACTCCTGATGGTTCCCAGTCAGGACCGTAGATCACTCGAGAGAGGTCTGCTCGGAACCAGTGAAGTTCGGATGATCGGCTGCCAGACGAGGGTCTATTGGGCAGGAGCTCTCCCGATCGTTGCAGTCGTTCACTCTGTCGTCGGGACCTCTCCCACTGGATCCACGTGTCGCTGATGGGCCCCACGTTTGGGACGCCAATTGTTAAATGGTAGCGGCAGTTTCAGTCGATAACCTTTCAAGTATTTGCCCGGCGGTAATCGCCTCTCATACCACTCGATAATTTACCAATAAAAGAGGCAGGCGCCGGAGACTGGAAGGCAGGAAACAAAGTTTTATTCCGTCGGAGCAGAACACATCAGATCAGACAGCAAGGTATCGTCACGAGGTGCTCTCTCTGCATCTCTGAGACCTGGTCTCTTATACACTGGTTTATTGCTTTATTACACATAGTACATTCTTGAGATTCCCTTGATGTATGGGGGAATATCCCCTGAAGCCCCGGTTCAGATTCGATCCCACACATAGATACAGTAGAAGTTCCCACCCCACCCACAGTAGGAGATGGCTATTGCGCAGCAGGGTATTCCGCCAATTCCTGGGGGGTGTGTGTGACCGGTCGGGTCTCAGGGAGTAGGGGCTTTGATCTACTGTAATCCCTTTGATGTGGGGTGTTTCCCTTACAGTAGGGGCAATAAACTGCATCCGCAGGGCTAGGTGATGGCCTGGGACCAGTTCAGACAATGGGGCGCAGAGGAAGGGGGTTATCAAAGGAGAGGCATGACCATGTATGGGATGTCGGTCGGATGTGGTTCCGTAGCAGGGTCGCGCAGAAGGAGAGGGTTTATGGCCTGTATGAGAGAGCGGGGGTGGCCGGCGCGCGGGGGATGCTCGCAGCGCTAGGGGAAAGCGCTGGTGATCGAAAATGAGCGGGGAGAGAGTGGGGTGCCTAAAATGGCAGCCGTGCATTCGCTGTGCGTGGCGCTGGGGAGAGGCAAGATGGCGCAGATAATGTTCAGTTTGCACGCTAAATTTCCACAAGCCCAGGGCTTTAATTATGGTACAGGCCGAGACACATGGAGTCCCTAACATTGTCGACCTTTCGGCATCCCTGGCTTCATCGGATATACAATCTAGTGTGACTCTTGAGAGAATGCCTGCCCTCTTTAGAAGCCCAAGGCAGGCGTCACCTACCTCTGATGAACTAAGGGGCAAGAGGGAAGGTGCTATCCCTAAAACCAGGAAGGCAAGGGAGGCGAACAAATGTAAACGCAAACCTGCTAAAAAAGGCTCCACTACTCGTCCACAAAGCAAAAGCATTCACATACAGGGAGGGACCACCGACACCCCAACCTCTTCTTTGAATCCGGCTATTCCTAGGGTACCCGCTAGTCTGAGGGAGGGATGCAAGACTGGCGAGGCTGTTAACCCTCTCCTTTCTAGAATTGAAGAATTTATTAAATCTCAGATACTAACCATAGTAGCATCTCTCCTAAACATTGAAAAGTTGCTAGCATCTAGGAATATATCTCCCTCGACTGTCCCTTCCAATGCCGGGAAGGGCGCCGAGCCGATTGTACCTAGGGAATCTAACAACGCACCTACAAGGCCGGAATTATTGCTACCCAATAATCCAAATAATAAACCCAAGCCATGTGTAGGTGTCCGCAACAAGGCTGTGGAACTCCCCAAACCCCAACCCCCAGCTGTAAATTTAAATCCGAATTCTATACCATCTAAACCTCCTGGGGCAATGAAAAATCTTGATAACAAAAGGGACGGGAATGGCCAGCACATACACTTACCATCTGAAGCTGACCCATATGTTGTTATTATGACAGGTGTTCCAGGCCTAAGGTCCAATATAGAAGAGTCCCAAGGGTCCCTAAAAAATGAGGTACAGCATTGGCTCACCATTAATAGACCGCTCCCACCCTTTTGTGCAAGTAAGATTTTAATGGTACGCAGGGTGTCTTGGGTAGGCAATGAAAAAAAATGAACCCGGGGGGACTGTGTCATTGTTAACTTTGACAACCCCTACACGGCGGATTATATTTGCCGCCGGGGTATAAGAGTCAAGCATGATGGCATTGAGACGAGAAGGCTTTCCTTCTTTTATTCCTTACCTAATTGTTGCCCTGATCGAGGGATCTCATTCTCAAGATGACAACTGGGTTGATAGAAGGGAGCGGGATGGTTGGCAGGTCTTTGGGAATGGGGTTGCACCTTTTGCTGTAGACTGGAGCGATATACCCCTGACTAACAGATTTAGCTGCCTGGACTCGATAGATTGACCATTATCAGGTACAAGGCACGATATGGAGGCTGTAGACCATACTCCTTTCAACCAATCTCAACTTCCAGACAGTCCGTTAGATGCTATTATTGGCATCAATCACACTTGCTTAACCCAGAAGTCTACCGTTTACGAAACCCCGCAGGCTTCACTTCCATGTCTATGCCCAACCCCTATTTCAGTTGTTTCCTCATCTTCCAGTGATTGTGCTAGTTTTCCTAAAACTCACACTTGTTGTTCTTTGGACACGATAAAGATTCTAAGCTGGAATTTAGCGGGTCTTCAAAGAAAATTGTGTTTACCCGAGTGGAGCGCCCTTGTGGAGGCTCACACTATCTGCCTCTTCCAGGAGACATGGTCCCTGGAACCGACTCATCGTGTTGGATATGTCACGTACTTTGTTCCAGCCAATCCCCCCAAAAATGGTAAAGGTCGTCCATCTGGAGGCTTGCTCATATGGGTAAATATTGCCCTGAATTGTCGCATAGACCGGAAAAAAATTAATTTGCCTGACATCTTAGGTATTTCCCTAAGAGGTTCCCATATGGGTCCTACCCTCGACCTGTACAATGTTTATGCCAGAGGCACCAAACATGGTTCATCATCCTTGACAGTGTCTCTCCTTGAATGGGAACTAAGGAATAATTCAGCTGTAGCCCAAGTCCTGGTTGCGGGAGACTTCAACTGTACTTATGAGCCTCTCGCAATGGCAGACATTCCTGACTTAGGTGAGGATGATGCCAGATGGGGCATCCCAACCTTAACTATCCCCCCAATTAAAAAATGGACAGAAGCAGCGATCCAGCTGAATGCCCTAACGTTGGAGTTTGGCCTAAGAGCTGCCAATGGCCGCACAAACTCTGACCCTATGGGTGCGGCCACATTTAATAGAGATAAGCATACTTCAAGGATCGACTATGTCATGCTTGACTTTGCTCTCTGGGGCTTGATCCAAGATATGATAGTTTTGCCTACTGTGGAAAGCGATCATAATTCGCTTTCCCTTTCCCTCAAGAACCCCTGGCCGAATGAAGTGGATAAATCATCTTCTAGGTCAGTAGACACTATTTCTGTCTCCTCATGTGGAAGACGTCTAAAATGGAAAATGGTAGCAGGGGATGAAGCCAAACTGAACACCATTACCACAATTCTTATGACTTCACAAATCAAATTGGATAACATCGACTTAACCCCTCCCCTCATAGAGAGGTTAACATCTATCTTTGAGGGAACTCTTGAGACCATTGGAAACGTCTTCACCAAAAAAAACTGTGTGGGGAAAAAAACCGTAGTCCGAAATCCTAGGAGCAAGCAGGAATGGTTTACACCTGCTTGCAGGCATGCTAAAACTACCTTGATCCAGGCTATTAAAAGTAAAAACAAAGCAGAGGTCCAGGGTGCGAGGAAAAAGTACAAGGATACTCTGGCAAATGCCAGAAAAGAGTGGGACTTGGAGTATTGGTCTACACTAAAAGAAGCTAGCTCTGGTAAGGACCCCAGACGCTTCTGGGAAATAATCAGAACCAGAAGTAGACCGGATAATGAGCTAATAACCTGCAATATTACCAACCAGGCGTGGGTTACTCATTTTTCTAAATTATACTCTAATCAAGTTAGTGACATTGTCTTAACTCCCTTTAATGAAGAACAAACTCGGTTGACGGAGTATACTAACTCCGTCGTCCCTCTTACGAGAACCGATCAATCCGCCGATAATCCAGGCTTAATTATATCTTCTATCGCCTGTGGGGCAGAGCTGCTCGACCCTGTTTTTACTATTAAAGAAATTGAATAAGCAATCAGTACCATTAGGCCCCAAAAAGCTGCTGGTCCTGATGGCATTCCCGGGGACCTGTTGCGCTCTGACATTTTGAAATGGGGAAAATTGATCCACTCTCTCCTTAATGCTATTTGTAGAGGTGCACCCATCCCCGCATCATGGAAAGGCGCGGAGGTCGTGCCTATTTACAAAAAAGGGGCCAGGGACGATCCGTCTAATTATAGACCCATAAGCCTGCTCGATGTAACCCAAAAGGTCGTTGGTAAGGTGCTATTGGTCATATTACTCCAATGGATTGATGAAAACAGCATCCTTTCCGACCTCCAAGCAGGCTTCAAAGTAGGTACGGGTGGGTGAGTGCTTTGTTTGATATTAACTTCAGCACCCTGCTAATTCACTCTGGCTATTGCGAAGCGCTGTTTCAGAGGGAATTTTGTTTTTGGGCGCATTAGGGCCTGCGCGTCACACACATTTGCTCATTGGCACTTGAGATATGTTTTCTTGGCCCGGTGTGGTCTGAATTTAAAAACATGGCAGCCATGTAGCAGATAAGTGCTTTATTTGCTGCTAGCTCTGATATTCTGCTTAGTTTTTTTATAACAACTGTGAAGCACCACTTCTAAGAAACTCTGAGAGACTTCAAGCTTGTGAGCCTACCTGCAACACCAAGCTCAGAGTTTGAAGGTATCCTGCGTGCAGTGCTCAATTTTTTACAATTTAACTTCCCGATCTCTCTGTAATATACCTGGGCTGTGCGCCACATAATTCTGACACTGGCAATTGTGTCATGTTTTGTTGGCCCAGTATAGTCTAAATCTTGCAGATTAGCAAATTAAAAGTGGAGCTTTTTTTACCGGATGGAGAGGAACCAATCCTTGATCGTCTACTTTATTTTATGTGACTGAGGGATATTGGAGTTCTTCTCTACATTATCTTGACACAGCTTGGACCTTTAATTTGAACTCTCTCCAGTGTGTTATAAAGAAAATACTCTAGTAAATCCTGGACATTGAGAGTCTGATAATTCAAGGAAATACGACGCATATAACAACTTTTCTGCTTTGTGTTTCTACACTGCTATACTGACTCAACACATTGCTTTGCCATCTTTCTATAAAGCAGAAATCAAAATGTCTACTGCCAAGTATGGAGATAAACACTCTAAACAGCCTCTTTTTGCGGATGTAGTTAAGCAGTCACAAAATTCAGATGCCAACAGCTCTTCCTCTACAACAGACAATTCTCTACAAACTAACATTAAAATGCAAGGGCAAACTATGGACCGCATTCTACAAGAGATATCAGCAGTCAGTCATAGACTTGAATGCATGGATTCCCATATTTCCTCATTAACAGAAGAAACTAAAACAATACGAGCAGACATTGCAGGATTTCACGCCAAGACAGAGGAGCTTGATCACAGACTAATAAATGTAGAAACTCGCCTAGACTCAATACAAAACAGAGATCAAGAGCTGTTATTTCTACGAAGTAAGACGATAGATTTGGAAGATCGAAGCAGGAGGGATAATGTTCGCTTTTTCGGTTTTCCAGAAAGGATTGAAGGTTCAAATGCTAGAACATTCCTACAAAATATCCTTTCAAAAATTATGAACATCGCTTTTGACCCTCCATTGGAGATAGAGCGCGCACACCGAATTGGTCCATTACGCAAGGAATCTGCAACAAACTCACGTGCCCTCATTGCTTGTTTTTTAAGGCATGAACAGACAAGGCAAATATTACTATCAGCACGTACTCATGGTCCGTTCTCATACAATGGGTATGAAATCCGTATTGCAGCTGATTTTTCCAGAGAAACTAACGAGAGACGCAAGGCCTTCCTTTCATTTAGACCTCAATTACGTCAACTAGACATTAAATATGGTCTGTTCGATCCTGCTCGTTTCCGAATTTCTAAGGATGGAATATCCAAAGACTTTTATAACCCTGAGGATCTCCGTCTATTTTTAGACAATTGGAAACCGCAACAAATGGAAACTCAGCAGACCACTCCAGAACTATCACATCACAGTTCTTTTCCTCAAGCATCAAGCAATCCACGACATAATGTCAGCAGTCCTCGACAGAGAGGCAGGGATTTTGAAAGGACTATTCATAGTCATGAGGACAAGAATGCTGCTCTTCAAAATGTATCCACCTTGACTAAGGCACAACATAGAGATAAATCCCGATCGCCATTAAAATCTACTTTGGATGCAGAATGTGGGTGATTCAGTACCTCTCTACAATTTTGATCACCATTAATCTATGCTCATACTTGCATCCTTTTAGATGATTAATCATCCTTAATGAACTCATAACATACAAGAAACGAAGATGATACCTCGCCTGTGGACAGATGAGTATTAAAATCTACTTAAGACGCAGAATGTGGATGATTTAATGTTTAAATATACTTTTGTTCAGATTTAGCTTTGTCTGCACACCCATTTTCTTTTAGGTGTTAGATCAAATTTAAAGAACTCATGATACAAATGGGGAACAGAAGGTATATCGTCATCAGTTTGTTTAATAATACAGTTATTGTACTGTTCTTTATTGTTATTGCTCTTCCTTTCTTTTTTCTCCATTTTTTTTTTCATCACATTTATTATATTAATTATATTGCCTTTAAACATTTGGTCTATCCCTCTCACTGTTTTACACATATTTGATTGACATTCTTGGTACTTATTAATTTACTTTAGGATTGTGACTGTTACAACTCTTCATGCTGACTATCTCAATCTTTTAATTCCTCACATATTACCTATTTATCTACAAGGTTACAACACCCTCTTCCCTTATTTCATCTTTATTTTATTTTTTATTTTCAATTCAATATTCTAATGGTTCAATAATATGTCTCACAATTATACTATGAAGTTATGTTCTTTAATAATACTTTGATATGTCTTCAAATGAATTATAATAATTTTCCTGCTTTTACATTTTACATTCGATACGTGAGCCTTATGATTAATGATAGGTCTATATTGTTTAATTCTTCTCTTTTATTGATTCCGTAATGTTAGTAATACTGCTTTTAAATCCAAATTTACTGGTATACCTTTTCCCATACATATAGTATATATTCTCTGTATTTATTAATGCTTTTTAAGATTGTTATTATTATACTTTTCAATCAAATAATTAATTTTAATCGTTAGTAGTGTTACTTTTTTATCTCTATGTATTATTTATTTATTTATAAGCATAGTAATCCTCCTTAATTCAAGAGATCATCCATAGCTTTTAATGTTACAATATTACAATATATTGTTATATTTCTTATTCATAATAGGAATATCTGTTATTATATACGTTTTAAGGACATATTTGGATCTATATTTGTCAACCACTGTTTCACTCTCCTGATGGGGCCCCTCCTCGTGGCAGCAGTCCATTAGTGTTTGGACCCGTGGTTAAAAGTCCTGAGGTCCCCTGTGCCATTTTTTATATTTGGCACTCTTTCCTCCCTACCTCTCCCTTTGTCATTTATACTACATACTATTCTTTCTGTTGAACACACTTCTAGTTATCTCCACACATATATTCTCTCATCATCAAACAGCATTACCCATTTGGTTCATTTATTATTTACCTGATCTTTGTTACGGTCCAAGGTCCTTTCTCCTTTTTTTTTTTTTTTTTTTTTTTTTTCTTCTCTCTTTATCCCTCTTTTTATCCCCTTACCTCTCTTTTCTTTTTCTTCTCCTTTATTTCCCCTCTTCTATTTTCCTTTCCCTCCTTTTTCTTGTTTTTTCCTTTCTTCATATCTTTCTTCACTCCTTTCACTTATACAGCACCATTATATCAATTTCTTAATTTACTATATCACATTCTGGCATTTTTATTAAATTCGTATCGCTAATCTTTCCTATTCTTATCTGACATGGCCACTTCACACGATCTCCGAGTAATAACATGGAATGTTCATGGATTGACACATTATATTAAAAGAAAAAAGACACTCTCTTATTTACAGTCCAAACATGTGGATATAGCTCTCCTTCAAGAAACCCACCTTGACGCTAAAGAGTCTGAAAAATTAAGAAGAGACTGGGTGGGGAAGGTTATACACAGCAGCATACAGAAGAGAACAGATCCAGATGCGACACCTACCCGCAAATGTGGAGTTGCGATTCTTATCCGTAAATCCTTACCAGTGATAGTCTTGAAATCCTGGATAGATTCAGATGGACGATATGTATTTGCCAAACTTCGCATTGGTGAAACACATATATGTGTTGGCTCAATTTACGCTCCCACGGGGGCAAAACGATCATTTCTCCTTCAACTAAACCGCCTTTTAACTGAAATAGGTGCTTCCCAGTTTCTCATCGGTGGAGATTGGAACCTAGTACGTGATCCAGTCCTTGACAAGACAGGCCCTCTAGATAAGACAAATGCGGCAGATAGAGCTCTAATGAACGATGTGGTGGCAGATAATGGTTTGGTAGACCATTGGCGACTTTCTCACCCGATGGATAAGGACTATACCTTCACTTCCCCTACGCATGGCACGCTCTCTCGTTTGGACTACTTTTTAATCTCCCAGAATGTAGTTCAAATAACACAGGACTCTCAGATACTGGAGGCAGCGATCTCTGATCATTCTCCAGTTCTACTTTCCTTACAAACTGGTTTATCTAAGCCAGGTCGCAAACCCTGGCGTCTAAACATTCAACGTTATAGGATACCCAAAAACAAAATGTTATTACAATCCCATTTTCAAGAATTTATGTCAGTCAATCAAGGGTCCGTTGACTCCAACAGAACTCTTTGGGCGGCGGCAAAAGCTACTATCCGCGGGCAGCTTATGAGAGATGCAGCGCAGTTTAATAAACAAAATGCTAAGAGGCAAAAAGAATTGGAGCAAGATATTGTGTCTTACACTCGATTATATACACTTAATCCAACGATACCACATCGTAAATCACTGGAAAAAGCTCGTATGGCTTTAAATAACCTTTTTACCTCTAAGGCAGAACACGCCTTGCATAGAATGAAAGGGAGACATTATGAGCAGGGGGAAAAAGCGGGAAGATTATTAGCAGCCCAGCTACGTCAGCAGCAAGCAGCTATGGCCATACCGGCCATTAAGTCAATGAACGGTGTTACTCTAACTAAACCCCAAGATATTGTTAACGAATTTGCCCAGTATTATCAGTCTCTTTACACTGCTGAAACTCAACTTGATACTGACAAATTGGATTCTTTTCTTACAAATGTAAACTTACCCTGTTTGTCAGATGAAGGTAGAATCTTATTGGAAGGTGAAATTACCAGGGAAGAAATATCGCATGCAGTTGCTGGCTTGCCATCTCATAAGGCCCCAGGAGAGGATGGCTTTCCTGCAGAGTTTTATCGTTGGGCAGGAGTGCATGTGCTTGACTCTCTTTTACTCGCGTTCCAAGAGGCAGAGGGTGAGGACTCCTTGGGCCTTATATCTAATAAAGCTATTATTGCTGTGTTACCTAAACCTGGCAAAGACCCTTTATTATGTAGCAGCTATCGACCCATATCGTTATTGAATTGTGACATCAAAATTCTAGCTAGCATTCTGGCCTCTCGCTTGCGTAAGGTTATCCCATCTCTCATACATCATACCCAAGTAGGATTTGTTCCGGGGCGTTCCTCTAGGAACCATCTTCGCACTCTTGCCCACACACTATGGTATGCCAAGAATCTTCCGGATGACGCTTTGGCCTTGTCGCTTGACGCGGAAAAGGCGTTTGATCGAATTGAATGGGATTATCTTTTTAGGGTGTTACAAAAATTCGGCCTGGGAGATCAATTCATAAACAAAATACGCTTGTTGTACAAAAATCCTTCGGCACAGGTAAATTGTGGGGGCTTTATCTCAGATCCATTTTCTATCAATCGAGGTACTCGTCAGGGTTGCCCCCTCTCCCCGTTACTCTTTCTTCTAGCCATGGAACCGTTGGCTGCCTCCTTAAGACAATGTACTTATATTAAGGGCATTTCTCTTCCGACAGGAGAATCCAAAATGTATCTCTACGCAGATGATATTCTCCTTACACTCACAGATCTCTCCATCTCTTTACCATCTGTGTTAAAAATAATAGATGACTTCTCCTCCATTTCTGGGTACAAAATTAATTGGAACAAAAGCGAAGCACTGCCCATCTCGAATGGGACCACAATAGCGGCCATTCAAGGTTTTCCTTTTCAATGGAAATCTTCTCATCTCAAGTATTTGGGCATACTAGTGAACAAAGGCCTAGAGAGTATGGTTACGGATAATCTCAATCCCCTCATCGCTCAAATGCAACGTGATTTTGAAAAATGGAAGGCACTGGGTCTCTCAATGTGGGGAAGGGTTCAAGCCGTGAAAATGGTTACTCTTTCCCGTTTTCTTTATGTCCTCGGGATGCTTCCTATTCAAATCCCTTTAACCACGCTACGTTCAATTGATTCTAAGATAAAATCCTTTATATGGAACTCTGCCAAACCCCGTGTCTCAGCTTCAAAACTAAAGGCTCATCGCTCGTATGGAGGAATAGGTCTACCCTCAGTGGAGCATTATGCTTTGGCATTACAGCTTTCTCAAATGTCATATATGCTTTCACATTCATCGGATACACCACAGTGGGTACATCTTGAACGCCACCTTTCATTAACAAACGCAGGTCTTTCTGTTTTATACGGCTCGGAATTTCGTCCCCGAGACTCCACCACTAATCCTATTTTGTCGGCTATGCGTGCTGCTTGGCAAAGGGCACACCGCTTACTGGGCTCACATCCTCGTCTTCATAGAAAAGCCCCATTATGGAATAATTCTGCAATTCGTATTAATAGACAATCAATATCTTGGCCTATTTGGGAAACAGCAGGTGTTTCCACCTTAGATCAACTTTTTTCAAACGGAGATATTAAATCATTTGCCCAACTGCAGGAAGAATTCCATTTGCCTGATATACAAGTCTCAAAATACAACCAGTTACGACAATCCTTACGGCGGTGTCTAGGACCTCCACCATGGCTCTTGCCTGACTCACCAATTGTAACATATCTCCACACTTGGGGTAAGATGAAAGGAGCTACATCTGGCTTTTACCAAACTCTCACTTCGCATCTTTTTTCTCAACCCTTATCGCAAACTTTACGTACTAAATGGCAAACCTTATTATCAGTCTCTTATACTGATAATGAATGGTCTGACATTCTTAACAATCTCAACAAGGGTGCACGTGAAGCACGATTGAAATTTTGCTTATTCAAGATCTTACATGATTGGCACTGGTCACCAACAAAACTGCATAAAGCTGGCTTGCTTCCCCATTCAAACTGCTGGAGATGTGATAGTACGTCTTGTAACATTTCTCATATCATTTGCGGATGTCCAGTGATCCAACCCTTTTGGAATTATATAGGTAAAACCTTACATTCCACGATGCCTCTACAAACTCCACTTTCGCATGCTACCATTCTTCTGCATGATACACGTCAATCACAATCACTCTCTAAACCACAAGCCCGACTCTTACACACAGCCTTAGCTACAGCCAAAATTTGTATACTACGGCAATGGAAGTCACCTCAACCACCATCGCAAGAAATATGGATGGTGGCCATGATTCAAACAGCTTCCTACGAACGTATTATATACAACATACAGGATCAATCTGATCTCTTTCTTCGAGTATGGTCACCTTTTCTAGCTTTAAATACCGATGCTAATATTAATGACCCATCTACACAGTAATTTAATTCTTATCCCTTTTCATTCTCATTCATCATTCATTATTGGTGGTTAATAAATCTTAATACATATTGTGTGTACCTATTTGTTGTTGTTTTTAACAGCTACTCACCAGAACACTTACATATAATTCTGTATCTTTTAATATATATATTTATACATCAAGTGAAATTATTATCCCTTATATTCATCTTTTCTCTATTCTTATTGGTTTTCTAGAGTGTCTTCTTTTCTCAGGAACATATTTATATAGCTTTATATAGCATTATGTCTTATATTTGTGTACATTTTCATTTATCGTTTTCTTTTGTGTTCCCTTCTTTGCCTTCCCTTTCTCTCTCCTCCCCCCCCTTCCCGTAATTCCATCTTTTATGGCCTCAATATAAAGTCAAATATTTGTTTTTGCATGGATCTGTTTATGTATTTATTAAATTATATAATATGATTAATTATTCAGAAAGTTTTATTATATGCTTATATATAACAATTTTCTTATATATTTATTGTATGATAATGCAAACAGTTATTATACTATATGTATTCTTTTGTAAATTTCAATAAAAAATTGAACCACAAAGTAGGTACGGGCACAATTGAACAAGTCTTTGGGTTGTTGCTAGTCTACTGGAAGGTGGTGGTCCTGGCCAAGGGCAGTCTTTATCTCGCATTTATCGACCTGAAGACTGCCTTTGACCTAGTACCGAGAGCAACCCTTTGGAGAGTGCTCACTGATCTGGGGGTTCCGTACCATCTATTATCCCTAATCGTCAAGATGCATGAAAATACCTATGCGCGGATCAGATGGGGCAGAGAGGGGGAAAAAACTGATAGAATTCCGGTGGAGAGAAGGGTTCGCCAGGGTTGTGTGTTGGCTCCCACCCTGTTCTCTCTTTATGTGAATGGTGTGGTTGAGCACCTGCTGAAAGATCCTGCAGACGAACCATCCCTGGCTGGGGAACGTATTCCGACCCTCCTCTTCGCGGATGATACACTCTTACTCTCAAAATCCCCAATGGGTCTCCAAAAATTATTAAATAATTTCCAGTCCTTTTGTGAAGAAAGGGGTCTAGTAATCAACACGGACAAGACAAAATTCCTCGTGATGAACCCTCCTAAGAAATCCGTGCGTCACCCAAGGTTGAATGATGTACCTCTAGAGAGGGTGGATACGTTCGATTATCTTGGCATTCGTCTTACACATAACATGCTTTGGACCCCTCATTTATGTAAATTGCTCTTATCGCATAAAAGGGTGACAGGTGCACTCCTAAAGGAGCAGCGCTCCTGCGCAATTAGACCCATAGCCCCTGTCATGGAGATCTACACAGCAAGAGGAGTCAGCTCTGCACTCTATGGTGCGGAGTTGTGGGGCTCATGTAACTCTAATGAGTTGGCAAGATCCGAGAGAAAGTTCTGCAGGGCTATCATGTCACTTCCTCAGGGTACCCCTACAACCCCATTGTTGCTTGATTTGGGTTGTCGTCCAATTGACGAGTTGGCGAAATTTCGCCCTCTATTGTTATGGGCCCGGCTGTGGCATGTTCCGGAACTAGCAAAATATGCCAATGGTCTCTCTGAAGTTATGTCGCTTCCCGGGTGGCACAAGATTAAATGGCTGAAAGACATGAAAACCCTCCTTTGCAACCTAGGTCTAAGTTCTGCATGGGAAAGTAGGTCTTCCCACCGAAAGCCATACTTAAAAGTCTATATTGGAAATGGATTACTTCCCAGCAGAGCTCTAACTGTAGGCTGGGTAAACTTACGGAGGTCTTCCTGACTTTTAAAGACCTGCCTTTCCGGGAACTATACCTAGATATCATAGAGAAACCTTTTGACAGAACCCTTTATTTTAAATTCAGGTCTGGGACTCTCCCACTTTATGCTTTCACTTCTGGTTGGAATTTCCCTGCACAGACAACAGAATTCTGTCCGTTTTGTATATCTAGAACTGAGACTGTAGCACATTTCTTATTTGAATGTCAAGTGTATGCACTCCCAAGAAGCAGATGGCTTAAACATTTGTGCCGCTCACTAGGGACTAGACAGCATGCTGAGGCATTGCGCATTTTAAGGTCTGATTGCCGGCCATTATACGCCTGTGCCCTTTCTAAATATTTATCTTGGGCATGGCGTATCAGAACCAATAGGCTTAAAATAATTGTTTAATACGTTTTTACAACTTAGTTATGATATTTTTCACTTCTTAATGCAAAAATGATGATGATTTTAAACTGAGATGAATAGTTCTCTTTTTAATGTAATGCTTTTATGATATTTTATATCGAAATAAAGCCTTGATTGATTGATTTGATTAAGGCACTGTTCTCATAGGTGCTGGAAGTAGGGGTGAGGGCCTGGGGGTTGCTGCAGCACCCCCACAATAACCATGCTGGAGTTCAGAAGGTGAATGAGCAATAAAGATGCTGTTAGTTGTTCTCTTGTCACAGAGGCCGAATGTCAGGCTCTGTTTTATGGGAGACCATGGCTTCTTCTTTAAAAATCGAAATTGGGGGTTCTTTGCTTCTCTGACTGCAAAGTGCTTGGATTTTGTAATACGAACTATGTGACAATATTGATGAGCTTGAAAGAACTGTCAAATATTTCAAAATATATGAGCAGTTAGGAAAGCACAAATTGTCTAGTTTGTGCTTTCCTAACTGAAGTGTGTTGTAAACAAATATTTTCATTGGATTAAAACAGACAGACATTTTTACTTGGTGATGCACAAATGATGAACATCCATTGATTACGATTTTCACACATTATCGTTTATGCACTGTGTAACATTATCAGTAAAACTCTATGTCTGCGCAGATTTAGCAGCCATTTCAATGGAAAATGTGCTGTCTGTAAATGACAGAGCGCTACCACACCATGAATTAGTTATATATTTTGAACAGTGGGCTCCAAAATGCCCCACTGGCAAAAGATCACACCCTTACCCCTCTCCTGCTAAATAGGCGTGGCTCATTAGCAACACATTTCAGTCAAATAACACTGATGACAGCATCTCCATTCGGAAAATTGTTCCAAACTTTAATTGCACTGAAATATTTGTAAATACTTAATAAAAAGGTACATCTGTGTGGTAGTGCACAACATTCGCTTGGGACTCCTGACCAGTCCACTGCAACGACATCCATGGCCCCTGGTCAGACTTGTGGCTGGCGGGGAGCTTGGTTACACTGGACAACCCTGCCTCTCCACTGATGGCTCTAGGGGTCTGTCAGGGGCGCCCTTGCACAAAGGTGCCTTCGCTACTCCTGCGCCACAGTGGAGGGGGGCCTCGGCCCCTTCACCGTTTACCAGGGATGTTGCCATCGCTGACAGTGAAAACGGTCAGCAACACTGGATAGCATCGGCCATCTTTATTCACACAGTCTTTCCCCCTCCCCATTCCCACTCCAACCTGGAGATACCCCAACTAGGATAAACTGAGGTAGGACTATGCACTATCTATCCACCAACAGACAGCCATTTTGGAGGCTGTCCCTTCCAGTAAGGGCACAAAAACTGAAGGTCTACTCCTTCTCGAGGGTCTATTGTGTGTCTGGCACAGTGCTTGAAATGGAAAAATAAAAGTCCAGGTACTCTGTACAGAGTGCCAGTACTCTCCAATTAAAGGTATTGCAATTCTCTTGAGAAGTGCTGGTACTCTCCTCCTCAAAATAGAAAAGTGCCGGTACTCTGTACGGACAGTACCGGCCCATTTATAGCACTGGTCTGACACAACCCACATAGTGTAGGCGTGCAAGGCACAGTCCCTTATAGCTGCAGACAAAATGACTGCCATGTATGTAGGCCCACCATCTGTCTGAAAATGGGTCATCGTGTACTTCCATCGTAAATCGTTTCAGATACTGTCCTCCGTCTACTCTCTGTATATACTGTTACCTTTGTATGTCATAATGCTATGCTATACAATATCCGTTTGCCGTTTCTATATTCTCTGTGCTCACTCCCTGTCAATATTAGCAGATTATATCTACGTTTTTTGTGTTCTGAGGCATGTATCTGCTTCATATCTTCTATGTAATCCGTGGATTCTGATCCCCTTAAGTAATGTAACTGGTTCTCTTGTGAAGCGCTCTGACACATTTAGGTAAAGTGCGCGCTATATAAAAATGAATAAATAAATGACGATACTTGGAACATTTAAAGAAAGCGTAAGTTATCCACGCAAGAGTAAGTTGCTCAGTCTTATTTCTCTGACATAGTTGAGTTGGTTTCACTGCCTGTGATGCCAGGTTACTGAAATGACTATGGCCCAGACTTCATTAAAATGCACATTCGTCTCCCCGCTAAGTGTGCAATGATGGCCCCCGGGGGAAGTCAGGTCACAGATCAGTCTTCCCCCTGGGTTTTCGCGCAAGGGACCAGAAGGACAGGCTGGTGGAGGTCAAGGGGTGGAGATTGGGGAGGGGTATAAGGGCGCAGGGGAGTCCTTGCCACCATCAGGGAGGGTCATATTTTGTGTGAATTGGAAGAATATTACCTTAGGCCTTAGAGATAGCTGAGGCAGTTGGTCGACTGGTGGGGCAGTGTCGTTGTAGTCACGGTCACATTCTGCAGATATCGCGGATGTCGGGTCCTGATGCGGAGGCCGTCCTGGAGGAGCTGCATGTGCAGGGGAGAGCGGGCCGGGCGGACCTACTCTGGCCTGGCATCATAGCCCAAGCCTGGGTCGGGAAGCTGCGGACCCCCCGGTCCACCTCGGCTGGCGTGGCGGCAGTGGTGGTGGCGTGTGTGGACGAGCCGCCACCGGGAGTTGAAGGTACGTCAGGGAGGGGGCGGGGCCCAGGGAAGACTGATGCGGCAAAGCATGGAGGCGGGTGCTGGAGCCTGCCTGCACGGGTGTCTGACTCGGGAATAGAGGCGGAGTGGCTGCCTGGGGGGGCAGGGGTGCTGCGAGGCCTGCAACAGCGGCAGCGCGACGGAGGGAGAGAGCCTCAGGTGTTATCAGGGAGCAGGGGGAGGAAGGGGGCCCCTTTGATGGTGGTCGGGCCGGGAGAGGGGGACGGCGGGGGCGCAAGTCAGGTGCCTGTGGAGTGCAGGGTAGAGGGGGTGCATTTGGGCGGTTTGCAGGCACTGAAGCTATCCAGGTGCCCGCCGGTGGGACTGGAGGAGTGTCAGTGGGAGGACGCGCCCCTGGATCTGTCGAAGGTGGCACTGGACACACAAAGTTTGCAGGGTGGAGGGGACCCCCGGTTGATGATAGGGTCAGGCGCGGGGGTGGGGGGGCCGGGGGTGAGGTGCGGGACCTACCTGCGCGTCTGAGGGATGGGGGCCATTGCTCCCCCACAGTGTTGCCCAGGTGGGAGGGCATGTCCCTTGAAGAAAAAATAAGGGACCAGCGGAGGATTATACAGGAAACTGAGGCACGGTGGGGAGAGTTTTGTGCGGCCAGACTGGGCAAGGGTTTTGATGAGGTGTAGGAGAGTAGGGTCTGCTATCCTATGGTCACCCCAAATTTTTGCTTTTTGCTTCACTGGTTTTTGACATATTGAGACTCAAGTTCGAGCTTTCTTGGGCTTGACTGGGTACTACAGGAAGTTTGTTAAGAACTATGGGTCCATTGTGACTCCTCTTAATGATCTGACATCCAAGAAGATGCCCAAAAAGGTTCAGTGGACAGTAAGCTGTCAAAAGGCATTTGATGACCTGAAGGAGGCCATGTGCTCTGCACCTATCCTGAAAAGTCCTGACTACTCCAAAGAGTTTATTGTCCAAACAGATGCTTCTGAGTTGGGTGTGGGAGCTGTGCTGTCACAACTTAATGTAGATGGTCAAGACCAACCCATTGCTTTTATTAGCAGAAGGTTGACCCCCAGAGAGAAGAATTGGTCAGCTATTGAGAGGGAGGCCTTTGCTGTGGTGTGGGCCCTGAAGAAGCTGAGGCCATACTTGTTTGGCACTCACTTCAAGATTCAGACCGACCATAAGCCCCTCTTGTGGCTAAATCAGATGAAGGGTGAAAACCCCAAACTGCTTAGGTGGTCCATTTCCCTACAGGGTATGGACTTTACAGTGGAGCACCGGCCAGGTACTGACCATGGGAATGCAGATGGTCTCTCCAGGTACTTCCACTTAGGACATGAAGACGAGACTGGTCAAGGCTAGTTTAATGTCCCTGCGTTTGGGGGGGGTTGTGTAGGAGAGTAGGGTCTGCTATCCTATGGTCACCCCAAATTTTTGCTTTTTGCTTCACTGGTTTTTGACATATTGAGGCTGTGGGCCTGCCAATCAGACCCCCAGCCTGCTGTTCTCTCTACTAAATTAAAACTATGCACCCTAGGTGCATAACCAATTGGAAGTGGATCACCCTGTCAGCCCCTGTACCAGTGTACACTAGGTACCCAGGGCATTGGTGTACCCAAGGCCTGCCAGGGGCTGAAGCATGTATTATGCCACCCCAGGCTTGGCCTAACAATTTGACACAACTGGCTGATCACTCAGCTGGGGTAAGTTGGTGTAATCACCTCTTACTTAGGTGTAGTATACCTATACCTAACCTTAAATGGGACACATGGTAACCTATAAGTCACTCCTATGGCAGGCCTTAACAATCCTGAAGGCAGAGTGCTTGGTTCCATGTGAGATGGTGCTCTGGCATGAGCTGAGCCTGTCTGCAGTGGTCGGAACAACTTCCTTCTACTGTTTCCAGATATCGTCATACCATATACTCTTAAGTGCATTATGAACCTCGCGGTTAAATGCTAACTTTGGTTTGGCTTTATCAAAACATGTCGAGTAAGGTGTCATACGAATTGGAATACTAACCCCTCGCCAATTCTGGCGACGGGGTTAGCATTCCACCCTTCTAGAGGGACACGACATGTACAGTACCTGAAACCCGGGTAAAATCAGACATAGCCTCAGCTCCACAAAATGGATGCTGCCACCACAGACACAAGTCTGCCCTCCTGCTGCTGGGAGTCCTTCCAGCTTGGGAGGTGTGGACAAAGGGTTTCCTGCCAGGGGAGGTGCATGCACCACCCCAGACAGGATTTTGTGTATTGGTCAGGTAGGGCTTGAAAGAAACCAGACATGCCTGTGGCTCACAAGGAGCCTCGGTGCATATGCCAGTTCAAACCGGTCCTGAGGCACACCAGTCCCGGGCCTGGGGAGAGCTGGACAAAGGATTGGGGGTGTAACCACCCCCCTTCCTGGTCCCAACCATAGGGAGGGACCTAGCAGGTAGTCCGGCCCCTAGAATCCGCTTAAAGGTAGGAGCTGTGTCCTAAGACTTCAGACATCCTGGAATCAACTTGAAACTAAGAAGAAGACGGGAACTTCGACATTCTGCTGCACAGAAGACTGAAGGAAATCTCCCCTGTGGTCAGGGAGTGACCACCTTGCTAACGCAAGCACCATCCAGCGAATCAACGTCTGCTTTGCCACCGCCTCCCGCCGGAGCCCGAGCCCAGAGACTGACAAGACCTGGACCTCCAGACCTCTCACCGCCCGATCCACAGTCCCTGAAAAGAGGAGACCCGGGGAGGCACCGAGACACGTGGAGCCAGCCATCTTGAAACGACCACGACAAGCTGACAAGTGCAACAACCGAGGCTCCCTCCAAGTTGTGCTTTGGGATCTGAGAAGCCCAACCCTCGAGCAGCATCTGCACCAAAGGTGAGCCCTCCAGCATCTCCACGATCTGCGTGGGGCCCTTCTGCATTTTGCCACTTGACGCGCCTAACCGGTTGCTGGCCCGCTGGCTAGTAGCCATCTTGGCGACGAACTTCACAAAATACACTGCTGGTCTGGTTGCTCCAGACTGGCCCTTGCTCCCCTCCAAAGGAGCAGTCCTTCTGACCTTGCTGGTCAGAACCATCAGCTTATTTCATCTCCTACAACAATTGTTTTTGCCAAGGCTTGTTTGCTTCGATCAAGTCGCCGACACCGCCGACAGCGAGAACCTGCGTGGGACAGCTCGTGAACCGACTCCTGGACGTCGTCGACCTCCAGGGACCACGTGGCTGCAGAGACAAGCTACACCTTCCCTCCTGTTTGCACCCGACATTGCCTGGTACCCACCTGGTGCCACGCTGGTCACTGGCTAGTGACTGTGAACACTGTCCCCTCTGCTTACAGGTCTTCAACATCTCCGATCCACTCTTGGATCCACTGCATCTCTCCCGGACCGACCGCCTGCAGCATCTTTGTCTTCAAGCTCCACGGAACAGATAGAAGAAACCCGACGCACTTCGAGGCCTATGCACCCGCTTCCTGTGGGTGAGGTAAAGCTGGCACACCTGTGCCCAAGTGTAGTATTACATCTCTAGTGCCTGTGTTCCAAATCTTGAGTTCCTAGTCCATCCGGAAGACCCTCTTTGCAGTAACTTTGTACTTTTTACGCACCCATTGAAACCTATGGGAGCACGCGTGTGACTATTTGCTCTGCACACGCCACCCGTGGACCTCCTGGTCACTAACTGAAGTTAGCTCCTTGTAGGCCCAGCGATTCTAGAGGCCCTAGGCCTTTTTCCTTTTCTGTTCGTGGTACTTATACCACTATTTTAGTATATGGTTTGAGCGGCCACCAGGGCCTATCCATATAAAGTGCAACTTCTGTGTATTCTACTGTAATCTTGTTTGACGATTTGTGCTCCTGTGCTCATAAAGAGACTAGGGGTTACTTTGAGAAATAAATACATATATATTTTGAATATATATCTGTGTGGTGTCCTTCCATTGGTATAAAAGGGGGTTGCATTTGGTAAAACAGCTGGCTTAACACGCTTCACGAGTTTAGCCTCAAAGACTGCTTAGCCTACGCTACCACTAGGGCAGCTAGTCCGAAGAGGTTGGCTTACAACCACACCATAAGGGTTGCTTGGCATGGTACAAGGTGATCACTTTAACTAGTGAGCATCATATACCAGGCCAACTTCTCACATTGGTGAGCAGCGGTTGGATTTGAGCTTGCTGTGTTTTACCATTGTAATCTCTTGGTTACCAATTGAAAGATCACATAGGTACCTGTAGGTACATATAAAACAAGATTAGATATACATAAGTTCTACTGAACTTCGTTGTTGTAGAGCAAAGGGAGTAGCACACCCTGACTACAACTACTAGATAGGTTTAGTAGGTAAACCCAAGTGTAGGTAGATTGCAACACATCCACCCACACTTAAGAGCAATGGCTGGGGCAGAGAGGTCCACTGTACCCATCTCTGTTGAGAGTGACCCCCAGAGGGCACCATCCATCTTTGCTACCCTTAATCAGAATGAGCTCAGGCATTTGGCAACTCTTAGAGGCCTTAAACAGCCCAAGAACCCTACCTCTGCTGAGCTCAGAGAACTCTTGCAAAATGATGAGAATCAGAGAGAGCTCAAGAAAGCTTCCCAGTTAGCCCCCTTAGGGTCAGGAACAGGAGGCCCCCCTTCTGAAGATGGTACAGAGGTACCCAGTTCCAATAGTCACCCCTTAGATGGCAATAATATCACAGAGGATGAGAGTGATAAAGGTGCTGATACAGAAAGTAGTGATGATGAAGGGAGAACTAGCCCAGTGCCAAGTGTTATACTTGGCCCAGCTAAACTAAGGCTATTGGGGACTGACAATGGGTTCACCCCATTGGATCTCCCCAGTGGACTTAACACAGGGCTTGGGAGGCAGAGGAATCGCTCAGGTGACTCCAATGCTTCTCATGGCTCTAGAGGCTCTCAAGGTCACTCCAGGAAAAGGATGACCACCCCTCAGAGGAGGGAACATGAGGCCAGAATGCAGGAAGCCCAGCTGAGGATCAGGAAGCAGGAGCTAGAAGTAGCCCTGATGGAAGAAAAACTGAACAAGGCTAGGCAACCTAGAGAGAGTGGGTCTATACCCACTGGTGGCAGCATTGTCCCTAAGGACAAAGATAGGGTCTTTGATAATAGGAACCTGTCTAAGGTTGTGCCCCCCTACAAAAGTGGGGATGACATCCACAAATGGATAACTGCTCTTGAGAGAGCCTGCAAAGTACAGCAGGTTCCTGAAGACCAGTGGGCAGCAATCCTCTGGCTCTCCTTTGAAGGAAGAGGCAGAGACAGACTCCTCACTGTTAGAGAAGAGGATGTCAGAAATTACAGAGTCCTGAAGAGTGTTCTGGTAGATGGGTTAGGCTTAACCACTGAACAGTACAGGTTAATGTTCAAAGACACCCAAAAGACACAGACTCAGGACTGGTCTGAATATGTTGAATGTGCCACTAAGGCTTTGGAGGGTTGGTTGCTGGGAAGTAAGGTATCTGATTTTACAGGATTGTATAATTTGATGATGAGAGAACAGATTTTAAATAACTGTCAAAACCAGCAACTGCATCAACACTTGGTTGACTCTGATCTGACCTCTCCCCAAGAATTGGGAAAGAAGGCAGACAAATGGGTCAGAACCAGGGTTAAGCAAAAGAACCAGAACCAGGGCCAAGGGGGTGATCAGAAGAAAACAGACCAAAAGGGTGGAGATCAGAAATCTAAAGACCAGAAGTCTTCAACAGGGCCCCAAACTACTGCTAAGGAGGGTGGGTCCCAACAACAATCCAAGGGAAAGAAGAAAGAAGGTCAAAAGAAACCCTGGTGCAATCATTGCAAGAATACAGCTCACTGGACTAGTGATTGCAAAAAGGGTGGAGCCCCCAACACTGTTGCCCCTAAGGCACCTGCTCCCAGTACTACTGTTAGCAGTGTTGGTCCCCAGACAAAGGGTGTAGTGGGAATCACTATGGGAACTGAAGGAGATTCTGACTTAGACAGAACCCTGACACAGGCAGTCTTGATCTGTGATGGGGACATTGATTTGTCCCTGACTGTGAGCCCCAGTAACCTGGGCAAGTACAGACAGACTCCTTTAATAAATGAAAAAGTGGCTCAAGCCTACAGGGACACATGTGCCAGTGTCACTATGGTGACACCAGGCTTTGTGGACCCTGGACAGTACATACCAGGTGAGAATTACCTGGTGACCAATGCCAGCAATGCCACTACTTCACATAGTGTGGCAGTTGTTAACTTCTCATGGGGAGGGGTAACTGGCCTCAAAAGGGTTGTGGTTAGTGCAGACCTCCCAGTAGAATGTTTGTTGGGCAATGACCTAGAGAGTTCTCTATGGTCAGAAGTGGAGTACAGGACTCATGCAGAGATGTTAGGTATATCATCACATGTCCTTGCTGTGACCAGGTCACAGGCCAAAAAGTGCCTCACTGAACCTCAGGTCTTGGATCCTGGAACAATGGACCAAGCACCTACCAAGAAGAAGAACAGGAGGGTCAAGGCTGTGCCTTCCCCCCTGCCTCAGAGTGATGATCAGCCTTCCCAGGAAGCTGATCTAGAAGACCCTGAAGGAACTGTCCCTGAAGAGCTTGAACCTGATCAGGTTGAGTTTCTGGGGACAGGGGGACCTTCAAGGGCTGACTTGAGGCAGGCTCAGTTATCCTGTCCCTCTCTTGAACCCCTCAGACAGCTGGCTGCTGCTGAGGCTGCTGGGAATGCTCAAGGTACCCATAAAGTGTATTGGGATGAAGGGCTCCTTTATTCAGAGGCTAGAGACCCCAAGCCTGGTGCTACCAGGAGGTTGGTTATACCTCTGCAATTTAGGGGCTTCCTTCTTACCTTGGCCCATGATATTCCTTTAGCAGGACACTTAGGCCAGAATAAGACTTGGGACAGGCTTGTCCCTCACTTTCACTGGCCTCATATGAATGAAGATACAAAGGAGTTTTGTCGCTCCTGTGTGACCTGCCAAGCCAGTGGCAAATCAGGTGGCACAACAAAGGCCCCCCTAATACCACTACCTGTGGTGGGGGTCCCCTTTGAAAGAGTGGGAATAGACATAGTGGGTCCCATGGATCCTCCCACTGCATCTGGGCACAGATTTATACTGGTGGTAGTGGATCATGCCACCAGATATCCAGAGGCAATTCCCCTTAGGACCACTACAGCACCTGTTGTGGCCAGGGCCCTGCTGGGAGTATTCTCCAGAGTGGGGTTTCCTAAGGAGGTAGTATCTGACAGAGGTACCAACTTTATGTCAGGATACTTGACAGCTATGTGGAAGGAATGTGGTGTCAACTACAAGTTCACCACCCCTTATCAGCCACAATGCAATGGGCTTGTTGAGAGATTCAACAAGACCCTAAAGGGAATGATCAAAGGATTACCTGAAAAGCTCAGGCGAAGATGGGACATCCTTCTACCCTGCCTTCTGTTTGCTTACAGAGAGGTCCCACAAAAAGGAGTTGGCTACAGCCCCTTTGAATTGTTGTTTGGGCACCCTGTAAGAGGCCCACTGTGTTTAGTGAAGGAAGGATGGGAGTTACCTCTCAAAAAGCCTAAGCAAGACATAGTGGACTATGTACTTGGTCTCCGCTCCAGGATGGCTGAGTATATGGAGAAGGCATCCAAAAACCTTGGGGCAAGCCAGGCCTTACAGAAAGCTTGGCATGACCAAAAGGCTGTCTTGGTTGAGTTTCAGCCAGGACAGAAGGTATGGGTGTTGGAGCCAGTGGCCCCAGCAGCACTCCAAGACAAATGGTCTGGACCCCATACAATCCTGGAAAAGAAGGGAGAGGTCACCTACTTGGTGGACCTAGGAACTCCCAGGAGTCCCCACAGGGTACTCCATGTTAACAGGCTTAAAGCATATGTTGACAGGGCAGACATGGGCTTGCTCATGGCTACAGATGAGGGACAGGAGGAAGAGAGTGACCCTCTCCCAGACCTGTTGTCTCAGAACCCTGAAGATGGCTCAGTTGAAGGAGTGACCCTTGGAGGCAACCTCACTGCCCATCAGCAGACTGAATGTAGACAGGTTCTACAATCATTTTCACATATGTTTTCCTTAATACCTAGTCAAACTGACTGGTGTACCCATGTGGTGGACACTGGTGACAGTCTGCCTGTAAAGAACAAGCTTTACAGACAACCTGACCACGTCAGGGACTGTATAAAGGCTGAGGTACATAAAATGCTGGAATTAGGTGTCATTGAACCCTCAGAGAGCCCCTGGGCTAGCCCAGTGGTTCTGGTCCCCAAACCTCACACCAAAGATGGCAAGAGAGAGATGAGGTTCTGTGTGGACTACAGGGGTCTCAATGCTGTCACCAGGACAGATGCACACCCTATTCCAAGGGCAGATGAGCTCATAGACAAACTAGCTTCTGCAAAGTTTTTGAGCACATTTGACTTAACAGCTGGCTATTGGCAAATCAGATTAGCTGAGGAGTCTAAGGCCAAAACAGCATTCTCAACCCCAGGTGGGCACTACCAGTTTGTGGTGATGCCCTTTGGTCTGAAGAATGCACCTGCCACCTTCCAAAGGCTGGTGAACCAAGTCCTTACTGGGTTGGATGACTTTTGCGCAGCATATCTTGATGACATTGCTGTCTTTAGCTCCACCTGGGAGGATCACCTGATCCACCTGAAGAAGGCTCTTGAGGCTCTGCAAAGGGCAGGCCTCACTATCAAGGCTACTAAGTGCCAGATAGGGCAGAGTAAGGTTGTATATTTGGGCCACCTTGTAGGTGGAGGCCAAGTTCAACCACTGGAGAGTAAGATACAATCCATCAAGGACTGGTCCCCTCCAACCACCCAGACTCAAGTTCGAGCTTTCTTGGGCTTGACTGGGTACTACAGGAAGTTTGTTAAGAACTATGGGTCCATTGTGACTCCTCTTAATGATCTGACATCCAAGAAGATGCCCAAAAAGGTTCAGTGGACAGTAAGCTGTCAAAAGGCATTTGATGACCTGAAGGAGGCCATGTGCTCTGCACCTATCCTGAAAAGTCCTGACTACTCCAAAGAGTTTATTGTCCAAACAGATGCTTCTGAGTTGGGTGTGGGAGCTGTGCTGTCACAACTTAATGTAGATGGTCAAGACCAACCCATTGCTTTTATTAGCAGAAGGTTGACCCCCAGAGAGAAGAATTGGTCAGCTATTGAGAGGGAGGCCTTTGCTGTGGTGTGGGCCCTGAAGAAGCTGAGGCCATACTTGTTTGGCACTCACTTCAAGATTCAGACCGACCATAAGCCCCTCTTGTGGCTAAATCAGATGAAGGGTGAAAACCCCAAACTGCTTAGGTGGTCCATTTCCCTACAGGGTATGGACTTTACAGTGGAGCACCGGCCAGGTACTGACCATGGGAATGCAGATGGTCTCTCCAGGTACTTCCACTTAGGACATGAAGACGAGACTGGTCAAGGCTAGTTTAATGTCCCTGCGTTTGGGGGGGGTTGTGTAGGAGAGTAGGGTCTGCTATCCTATGGTCACCCCAAATTTTTGCTTTTTGCTTCACTGGTTTTTGACATATTGAGGCTGTGGGCCTGCCAATCAGACCCCCAGCCTGCTGTTCTCTCTACTAAATTAAAACCATGCACCCTAGGTGCATAACCAATTGGAAGTGGATCACCCTGTCAGCCCCTGTACCAGTGTACACTAGGTACCCAGGGCATTGGTGTACCCAAGGCCTGCCAGGGGCTGAAGCATGTATTATGCCACCCCAGGCTTGGCCTAACAATTTGACACAACTGGCTGATCACTCAGCTGGGGTAAGTTGGTGTAATCACCTCTTACTTAGGTGTAGTATACCTATACCTAACCTTAAATGGGACACATGGTAACCTATAAGTCACTCCTATGGCAGGCCTTTACAATCCTGAAGGCAGAGTGCTTGGTTCCATGTGAGATGGTGCTCTGGCATGAGCTGAGCCTGTCTGCAGTGGTCGGAACAACTTCCTTCTACTGTTTCCAGATATCGTCATACCATATACTCTTAAGTGCATTATGAACCTCGCGGTTAAATGCTAACTTTGGTTTGGCTTTATCAAAACATGTCGAGTAAGGTGTCATACGAATTGGAATACTAACCCCTCACCCATTCTAGCGACGGGGTTAGCATTCCACCCTTCTAGAGGGACACGACATGTACAGTACCTGAAACCCGGGTAAAATCAGACATAGCCTCAGCTCCACAAAATGGATGCTGCCACCACAGACACAAGTCTGCCCTCCTGCTGCTGGGAGTCCTTCCAGCTTGGGAGGTGTGGACAAAGGGTTTCCTGCCAGGGGAGGTGCATGCACCACCCCAGACAGGATTTTGTGTATTGGTCAGGTAGGGCTTGAAAGAAACCAGACATGCCTGTGGCTCACAAGGAGCCTCGGTGCATATGTCAGTTCAAACCGGTCCTGGGGCACACCAGTCCCGGGCCTGGGGCGAGCTGGACAAAGGATTGGGGGTGTAACCACCCCCCTTCCTGGTCCCACTCATAGGGAGGGACCTAGCAGGTAGTCCGGCCCCTAGAATCCGCTTAAAGGTAGGAGCTGTGTCCTAAGACTTCAGACATCCTGGAATCAACTTGAAACTAAGAAGAAGACGGGAACTTCGACATTCTGCTGCACAGAAGACTGAAGGAAATCTCCCCTGTGGTCAGGGAGTGACCACCTTGCTAACGCAAGCACCATCCAGCGAATCAACGTCTGCTTTGCCGCCGCCTCCCGCCAGAGCCCGAGCCCAGAGACTGACAAGACCTGGACCTCCAGACCTCTCACCGCCCGATCCACAGTCCCTGAAAAGAGGAGACCCGGGGAGGCACCGAGACACGTGGAGCCAGCCATCTTGAAACGACCACGACAAGCTGACAAGTGCAACAACCGAGGCTCCCTCCAAGTTGTGCTTTGGGATCTGAGAAGCCCAAACCTCGAGCAGCATCTGCACCAAAGGTGAGCCCTCCAGCATCTCCACGATCTGCGTGGGGCCCTTCTGCATTTTGCCACTCGACGCGCCTAACCGGTTGCTGGCCCGCTGGCTAGTAGCCATCTTGGCGACGAACTTCACGAAATACACCGCTGGTCTGGTTGCTCCAGACTGGCCCTTGCTCCCCTCCAAAGGAGCAGTCCTTCTGACCTTGCTGGTCAGAACAATCAGCTTATTTCATCTCCTACAACAATTGTTTTTGCCAAAGCTTCTTTGCTTCGATCAAGTCGCCGACACCGCCGACAGCGAGAACCTGCGTGGGACAGCTCGTGAACCGACTCCTGGACGTCGTCGACCTCCAGGGACCACGTGGCTGCAGAGACAAGCTACACCTTCCCTCCTGTTTGCACCCGACATTGCCTGGTACCCACCTGGTGCCACGCTGGTCACTGGCTAGTGACTGTGAACACTGTCCCCTCTGCTTACAGGTCTTCAACATCTCCGATCCACTCTTGGATCCACTGCATCTCTCCCGGACCGACCGCCTGCAGCATCTTTGTCTTCAAGCTCCACGGAACAGATAGAAGAAACCCGACGCACTTCGAGGCCTATGCACCCGCTTCCTGTGGGTGAGGTAAAGCTGGCACACCTGTGCCCAAGTGTAGTATTACATCTCTAGTGCCTGTGTTCCAAATCTTGAGTTCCTAGTCCATCCGGAAGACCCTCTTTGCAGTAACTTTGTACTTTTTACGCACCCATTGAAACCTATGGGAGCACGCGTGTGACTATTTGCTCTGCACACGCCACCCGTGGACCTCCTGGTCACTAACTGAAGTTAGCTCCTTGTAGGCCCAGCGATTCTAGAGGCCCTAGGCCTTTTTCCTTTTCTGTTCGTGGTACTTATACCACTATTTTAGTATATGGTTTGAGCGGCCACCAGGGCCTATCCATATAAAGTGCAACTTCTGTGTATTCTACTGTAATCTTGTTTGACGATTTGTGCTCCTGTGCTCATAAAGAGACTAGGGGTTACTTTGAGAAATAAATACATATATATTTTGAATATATATCTGTGTGGTGTCCTTTCATTGGTATAAAAGGGGGTTGCATTTGGTAAAACAGCTGGCTTAACACGCTTCACGAGTTTAGCCTCAAAGACTGCTTAGCCTACGCTACCACTAGGGCAGCTAGTCCGAAGAGGTTGACTTACAACCACACCATAAGGGTTGCTTGGCATGGTACAAGGTGATCACTTTAACTAGTGAGCATCATATACCAGGCCAACTTCTCACATGAGGGGGCGAAGGGCCCCCCACTCCCACGTCGGAGGAGGGAGGTCTGGGCTGAGCAGGAGTTCTGGGTTGGTGACCAGAGGGGTAAGTGGGTCTGGGTAGAGGAGAGCGGCCAAACCCAGAGGGGAGCAGGGACAGCCATGACGGCGCTGAGACCTGATGGTGCTGGGGCCCGCCCAGGTTCGAGCGGCCTGGGTGGGGGGGTTCCAAGCCAGCAGCGGTTGGCAAAAAGGCAGGAGCGGTGGGGAGCAAGACGGCTCCGAGACACCAGAGAGAAGCAGCAGGGGGGGTCCGCGGTGGCCTTCCCTCCGTCACGGGAGTGGGGAATTGTGGCGTGTGCGGTGGATGGTGGTGGTGTGCGTGACAAAACAGGCAAAGGTGTGAAGAGAGTGGTGCGTGAGGTGTCGTGGGCACCTGTTGAGTTTGAAGCGGAGTTGTTGCTGGACTATGGTGCTGAGAGTGATGAGTTGGAGGAGGGTGAGCTGCGTGAGGAGGAGGATGTACCTGAACGAGCGGCGGGGGGGGGGAGGAGGCAACCAGATGTGTTGGTGTCTTGCAGGAGCCAACAGTGGGCCGAGGCAGAATGAAAGCTGGCAATCCGAAGAAGATTGGGGTACAGCAGCGGGACGGAGAGGCCAAAGCAAGCCTGACAGGTGAGGGAGTTTGGTGGGCTGCTTGGGATGGCGGTCCGCAGGGCGGGAGGAAGAAAACCTGCCAGTCGGTCGGTGTGGGAGAGGGGTCGGTGAGGGACAAGGGGGCACTGCCTGACTTGGTGGGAGCATTGGTGTCAGAGGGAAGGGATGATGGGTCTAAGATGCTGGTGTTGGTAAGTGTCCAGACCAACAAGTCAGAAGGGACAGACGGGAAAGAGGAAAAAGGGGATGAGAAGTATCACAAGAAGTTGCCTTACATGGGCCTGGCTATGCCGTTGGGGTCCCACCTGTCAGAGAAGACGAGGGGCAGGATTTGGCAGCACAAATATGTAGACGTGTTCAAATTACTGCATAGAGAGATACAGGCGAAGGAGGGTTCTAAAGAGGAGGAATGGGAACTCACTAGACGGCCTAGGGTGCCGGTAAACATGGAGTATTGGACGTCGGCCTTTTTGATATATGCTAGCATATATTGCGAGAAGCATTTGACAGGGCTATAGTGTTGTTGATGTACATGGACATTATTAGAAAAGCCAAAATGCACTTTGGGGGTTTGGGTGGCTAGGTTATGACGAGGAGTTCAGGGCTCGGATTAGTGTTAACCAGGATAAACCTTGGGGGGAGGTGGATCAAGAACTTTGGATGCAGTGGATGTCCTCCACACAGTCATCCGCCTCCACTCACACAGCTAGCGGGCTACCCATGACTTATCGGTCTTTTCCGACGCGTCCCGCCCAGGGTGGGCGGGAGGAACTACCGCGAGTAGTGCAGGGCCACCACCAAGGCAAGGGGAGGCAACACGGGAGGCTGTTGGAAGTACAACAAGGGCTTTTGTTCCCATTACCTTTGCAAATTCAAGCATGAGTGCTCGAAATGTGGGGGGCTGCACAGTGCTCACGCAGTGCTTCACCTTGGCCACTCCCTCAGAACAGTGGCGGGCTACTAGAGGCAGGGGGCAGACTGGGCCTAAGGGCTTCTACCCCAGTTAGAATTGAGGCACTGGGTCCGTGGCTCTCGAAGTACCCCGATAGAGAGGCTGCGCTGAAGATTCAATGGGGTTTCACTGAAGGTTTCCGGGTGGGGTATCAAGGTCCGCGTGAAAGGAGGTGGGCGGAGAACTTGAAGTCAGCTAAGGAATTGCTGGAAGTGGTAGAAGCAAAATTGCAGAGCAAAGTGGCAGCAGACAGAATAGCGGGTCCATTTGTTACTTGGCCGGTGGATGATCTGATCATCTCACCACTGGGGGTGGTCCCTAAGAAAGAGCCGGGTGAGTCCAGGATGATCCACCATTTAAGCTGGCCGGAAGGGAAGTCTGTTAACAACTTCATTGCGGAGGAAGACTCGAGGGTGCTGTATGCGTCAGTTGATGATGCGATCCACCTAGTACAGGGGGCGGAATTGGCGAAATGTGATGAGAAATCAGCGTTTCGCCTACTGCCTATACACCCCGCGGATTTCTTGTTGCTGGGGATGCAGTTTGGAGGGGCCATTTTTGTAGACAAGGTCTTGCCTATGGGCTGCGCAATCTCATGTGCATTGTTTGAGATGTTCATCACATTTCTGCAGTGGGATTTTGTGCAGATCAGTGGTCATCAGGCTGTATCTCATTATCTGGACGACTTCTTGTTTATCGGCAGAGAGGGCTCAGGGTGGCGCAGGCACAGTTTCAGGACATGGCACGCAGATTTGGAGTCCCCCTGGCGCCCGAGAAAACAGCTGGGCCCAGTTGTAGGTTGACTTTTCTGGGCATTGAGTTAGACTCGGTTCAGTGGATGGCCCGGCTGCCAGCAGCAAAGGCAATGGACATTCAGGCCCTCCTGTTGTGGGTGATCAGGGGGAAGAGGATTGATCTGCGTGCGGTACAGCAGCTCTTGGGTTTGTTGAACTTTGCCTGTAGGGTGGTAAGAGCTGAAAGGACTTCCTGCTGCCGCCTCGGCATGGCCATGTCTGGGGCGGTGCTGCCTCATCACAGGGTTAGGATCTCCTTGGGGGTCAGTATAGATTTGAGGGTATGGCAGACTTTTTTTGACAGACTTCAATTGGGTATCTATGGACTTTGACGAGGACAGGACGATTTGCCAGGTACAAATTTTTTCTGACGCGGCGGGAGAGTCTGGCTTTGGCATTTTTTGGGATGGCCGTTGATGTGCGGAGGAGTGGCCGGCGCATTGGGTTAAGCAGGGAAGGAGTATTGCTTTTCTGGAGTTTTTCCCGTTGCTGGTGGCGGTGGCTGTTTGGGGCACAGAGTTTCAGAACCGGGCAGTGCTGTTTCATGTGGATAACATGACGGTGATAGAGCTGGTGAATAAGCAGAGAGCGAGGGATTTGAGGGTGCTGCGGCTGCTGCGTAGCTTCATGATGAAATGTTTACAACTGAATGTGGTTTTTCGGGTGAAACATGTTCCAGGCACGAGTCATGACATTGCGGATGTTCTGTCTCGTTCGCAGTGGCGGCGTTTCCGGAGACTGGCGCCTGGAGCGGAGGCATACAAGACAGAGCTGCTGGTCGACATCTGGGCCTGGGGGGAATGAGAGTTGTAGGTCTGGTTGAAAAATCTATAGCAGAATCCACAAGGCACAGCTACAGGCTGGCATGGTCGGAATTTGGAGCCTTTATGGGATGGACAGTGGACTCCAGGAACATTTTGCAACAGGATCCTGAACAGGGAGTTATACGTTTTGTTCTGCATTGCATTGAGAGGGACATGTCACAGGTCACGATTGGGGAATAATTGGCAGGGATTTCCTTTTACTGAAAGTTGTACTTTGGGTTTAATCCGGCGAGGGGGGAGCTGCTGGGCAAGATGTTGAAAGGTTGGTGGCGCGAGTGGGTGGAGGCGAGGGGGGTGGGGATGCCACGGGAGGCGATTACGTTTGGGCTCCTTCAAAGTTTGCTACGGGTGTTGCCTGATTGTTGTTCGGACAGTTATGAGGTCATAGTTTTTCATTTATGCATGGTTTGGATGTTTTTTGGAGCTTTTCGGGTTTCTGAATTGTTGGGGTTGAAAGGGCGGAAGGGTAGAACGTATCAGGATACGCGGGTGGGGATTTGGCTGGGCCATTCTAAGACGGATCAGGTGGGAAGGGGAAAATGGGTGTGGTTCAACAAGCGTGAAGGAGTGGGTGTGTGACCTGTGAAAGAATGGTGTGGTTTCTTGCAACTGTCTCTTAGACGGTCGGGAGCGATATTGTGTCATGCGTCGGGAGGAGGCTGCCTGCGTTTCAGTCGTTGGCAGTGTTGAGGATGGCATTGGGGCGTGTGGGTAAGGACCCGGCGAGGTATGGCACTCATTCTTTTCATATTGGGGCGGCCACAGCGGCGGCACAACTGGGTTGGTCTTGGGATTCGGCAGATTGGGAGGTGGAGGTCTCGCTGTTGTGAGAGATATATGCGTAAATAAGGAGGTTCTGTGGGGAGTCAGGGGGGACGGGAGGAAAGTTGGGGGGACGCCTTTTTTGTGCACTAACATATTTTTCTCACCTTAGGTTGTGTGGGAGGCCCGGGGTCCAAGATGGTCACTTGGATTTTCGGACACTCATTCGTTTATTGGGCAGCCAAGTGTACAGACTGGCAGGTGTACGGCCGTAACCTGAGTCTGAAGAGCAGTCATCACGAGGTGCATTGGTGGGGAATAGGTGGGATGCGCTGGGGGGCTCTCTTGCCCTGGCTGACGAAAATGTTGTCACAGAAAAGTTGCCCTGATATGTTGGTCATGCATTTGGGCGAGAATGACTTGGTCCGGTTGTCGGAGTAGGCGCTCCTACCACTGATGCAAAGGGATTTGGAGATCATGAAGAAGAACATGGCAGGGACATGCATTGTGTGGACGGACTTTGTGCCACGGAAACAGTGGAGAAGGGCTCTGAAAAATACGTCTGTCGAGAAGGCACGCAGGAAGCTAAATAGGGCGATGAAGGTCTTTTGTGCGTCGAAGGACATTAAAGTGCTTTCACATTCTGCGCTCCGGTTGGAGGAGCCATGGTTGTTCAGAGATGATGGGGTGCAACTTTCGCAGCTTGGAAATGCTTATTACATGATAAAAATGCTTAACATGATCAGTAAACTGTGGAACGAGTCAATCTGGTGTCGTAGGGAAACGAGGGAGTGAGAGCGAAAGGTGCACAGGACTGACGGGGGGGCAGGTAACCGCTCTAAAGGGGGTTGCCTGGTTGGTGGTGCTTTGGGGGGGTGGGGGAGTCATTGACGGGCAAACACAGCACTCGGCGGGGGAAGAAGGGTGAATGATGGGGGTGCGGGATGCATGAGTGCGACGGAGGGAGATACGGGAGAGGATGTTCGAAGATAAGTGCATGGACAATTAAAAGGGGTCACGGAGTGGAATGGGATGAGAGAGTTGGAGCGTGGTGAAATGGTTTGAGTGACTAAAAGGTTATTGTTTGGGATTGTTTATGGTTAAATAATGTCGGGGGCAATGATTATGTTTTACACAGCCTCGTCCTAATAAATGGCCTTTTACGCTCAAGAACAGAGTGGGCTGGTTTATTGCGCGACATGAACCCACAACCACGTGTGTTACACTTTCAGCCACAGACTGCCTTCTGTGCTAGTGTAATGTGATACATACGTGTGCAACTGGACCCTCGTGTGACACTTGGGGGGGGGGGGGGGTCTGTATATAGACATATCTGCTTTTACAGCGCAGTGCCCTGGCTGTGTGGGACCACAAGCCTTCCTTAGAGGGCAGCCCCGCCCCCGCTCTCCCTGACCTCCTGCCCTATGGTAATCCCCTCCTATCAGGTTCCAGAGAATGGCTCATCTATACTCGGTGGCAGGGGGAGGACACGCCCCCTGGAGACTGCTAAGTGGTGAAGCGCCTTGTAAAATCTGCCCCTGATTTATGATTCGGCACTTAAGCACGCACTATAAACCCCGAGCAGGGCCCATCCGAGATCAGCGCGGGGATGCCTCAGAAATAACAGGGCGTTATGAAACACTCTGACGGGCTCAGCCTGGCGAGCTTTAAATCACATTAACGACCAGAACCGATACTTTCTCGCAAACTCGAATTAGAAAAAAAAGTTTCAGCAATTGTTCGGGAAAACGGGGCTGCACCTGGACGGGCTTCCGACTTAAAACAGGCAGCGCGAACCCCGTGAACTCGCAGCCACGGCATGGGGCCGTTAAATGCTTTCCCATCATACTGGTGGGGAAAAGGGTTAAACAAAGAGGTACTTCAGTAGCAGGCTCTAGAGAGGAGAATACAACCTTTTTTAATGGGAATATTGAAAGACATTCAAATAACTTGGCCATAAGGGGGAGCCCTGTGGTCCCAGTGGGGATGTATCCACGTTACCGTAAAATTCCGGCACATGGTCATCAAATGGGGTTTTGACACATTTACATTGACCAATGAATTGGAACTCACATTGTTTTTGGCACAGGATGAATATGTGGTTTGCCGAGAATTACAGGATGCTTCCTACAGATAGGGGCATACTTTAGTAGGCCGACACTAAGGATGAACGTCTGGAGCTGGCCCTGAGGTCCAGTAATCAGCCCTGGACTGTTCCCCATCCTCCGTCGAGGTCCTTGCTCCATCGCCCCAGGTATTATCTCTGCTACGTGAATATCATTCACTCTTAAAGTTCTTGTATGACGTATATTTAGAAAGTATACGTCACACATCTTGGATCTTTGCGTTCAGGAGCATTTATTTTATTGTGAATTTTTACATAGTGCGATTAAGATCAAGAAAGGTATCCAGGCGCTTTACATGTAACCATAGAAACGGGGAACAATTGATAGATACATCAAGAAGGAGGAAGGGAGGAAAAATAACTGATTATACGACCCTGGCCTTCCAGCGCGTACAACTGGGTGAAAAACTATTTGCAGAATAATAATGCAGGCCTTAGGGGCGGTCACCCAGTCGTTTTAGACTCTTGCTAACAAGACTCCGTTTCAGAAGGGTTTATTTTGAATTAATAACTGTTTGAACCGGAGTCCCTTTTCTGCTTTTGAATCTTTTTGTGACGTATTTCACTCACTGCTTTATTACTGGTGTTGCTCAAAACTGTTTCGCTCACCTTGCAGCTAGTTCTGCCTTCGGCACCATATATAATATATCCTGCATGGGGGTCTTCCACTCAGTCACATTCCAACACGGCATTACAGACTTTGTGTGATAGTACAATGCACTCTGGGACTTGTAGTCTTGTTTGGTTTCTATTGAACTAATTAGGCTAACACACCTGGAATCAAAGACTTGTAGGTGAGAAGCTCAGGACTGGAGACGGTGTCCGCAGTGACCTGGAGTGATGGTAATCTCAGCGCAGAGATACTCATCAGTTGCTTCAGGGCTGCTTTGTTTTCTCTGATTGGCTCTCTAGACACAGGAAGAAAAGCTTGGGAGAAGTTAGGGTGAGACTCTGTCGCTGCACGTGTTGTGTAGGTGAGCAAAGATCTGCATTAGTACTAGTACAACATGAACACTGCTAGGTTTTGAAACACTACAGTCTTTGTAGAAATGTTCCTAGAAGTTTGTGGGCTCCTAGAAATATTTCGGATGTTTACAGATGTTAGAATTCATCTTAAGTGCAAAGTTGTCCATCATGTTAGTCTTACATATTTGACTGGACATCATCCTCGGTGTTGTCTACAGACTGCATAAGTCTCCGAGACTCCCAGAGAATTCCACAGCAGAGCTCTTTTAAAAGCAGACAGTGTGTCTCCAATATGGCCAGCACATACAGTCACGCAATGTGATCTCGTATGGTGCCATAGTATGGCTGTATAGCCCGCTGCGAGGGCTATACTGTTTGTTAAAGGCCCTGGAAACATGGAGACAAATTTTGGAATGTTGGAGCTCCGGGTTTATACCAGCTAGTATAATCCTGTAGCTATTCCATTGTCTTCAATGGAGCTCTCTAGATTACAATGTTCTAAGATACCCTTAGAGCCCGACGTAGCGGGCTCTACCTCCCATTAAAGGCCCACTCCAGTGTTAAATGCCTGAGCCAAAGGGGAAGGCCTTTAACACAGGAGCAGGCCTTAAATGGCCAGTAGAACACCCTACAGAGGGCCCTATGGCCATTAGAACATTCCGCTACGAGAGTGCAAAATGTTCTAATTTGTAAAAACAAGGGCCTCTCAGAGCTCTAGGGGGTTTAACTTTCCTCAGGCTCCTAGAGGCCTTTGTTCACAGCAATAGCTGTTAAATTAAACAAATATTGGAATGTTGCTCTCTGGGCTTCTACCAGCCATTAGAAGCCCAGAGCACTCCATTGTCTTCAATGGAGCTTTCAACATTCCAAAGAACTAATATATCCTTATTATACCGGCGATTAAAGGTCCGCTACCGCGTTAAAGGCCGAGCCGAAGGCGAGGGACTTTAACAAGGTAGCAGGACTTTAATAGCCGGTATAGCCCAGCTACAAAGGGCTATAAGGCTTTTAGAACATTCTGCCACTAGAGGGCAGAATGTTCTAACAAATAAAACAAAGGCGTCTCGAAGCTCGAGGGGATTTAAATCCCCTCGAGCTCCGAGAGGCCTTTGTGAGACATTGGAATGTTGCTCTGCGGGCCTTTACCGGCCCATAGAAGCAGGGAGAACTCCATTGTCTACAATGGAGCTCCCAACATTCCAATGTTCTAATATGTTGTGCGCTTTTATGCAGTGGATTCTAATCAGATGTATGTTTGATGGTGGAGCACCTCGAGCAAGATCTTAACAGCTTCCCTTAATGGCCTGGAGCTCAAGGGCGTAGCAGTTTTTATTAATGGTCCACATAGTTAGATGGCTGAATTCCTCAGTTTGACGCCCAAAAACTGAATATCGGTAATACTCGCAAAATGTCTCTGCACATAGTGACTCCTTGATACCCCCATGAATTTCCTGTTGATCCCCTCAGAGCTGTATCTAGGGACACTGTCTCTTAGGTCAAACACACACGGTCCATCAGAAGCCCCTCCCAGGGCTGTGCTTGTTGCCATATTGTAGAGAAGGACATTGCACTACTTCAAGTTCAGATCCTGGAGTCACAGCCTTGGGTGGCAGCAGCTCGTCACACTGCATCTCTCTTTCCACCCCCTCGCTCGCCTAGTTTGAGCATCAATGTACTATGTTGGATTTAGAACTAGAGCACACCGCACAGCTATGAGCTATGGGGTCAAACGTTCACTAGGCCTCGATGGAAGTTCGTCCGGTCTCACGCCTGTAATGCCACATCTCGCAAACTTGCGACCAGTCCATGCCAACACACAGATCCCTACCCACGAAGGGAGCCTGTGTGTAGTGGAAGGGCATGTAGGGCTGTAAACACAAGAGGCAGATTCACCCACCCATATGTATCCATATCTATCGATGAATGTACCTGTAAATGCATTGACCCCCATCGCCCACATGGCTGTGGGGCTCAGAGTCAGCTGGTATAGACGGGCCCCATTTCTCCAACCACTTACTGTGCTGTGAGCACACCCCAGAGGAGTGTTCTGTTAGTGGACAGTTCTGTCAGAACCTGAAATGTTTCATATTTATAATTGTACAGCTACCCTCATACCTTCCTCATCTCTGTGCGTGCTGCTATCATGCCTCAACCTCCGAACTCCAGCTGCTGTACCTCAGGAGGGACACAGATACAACAACTGCAGCCTGTACTGGGACACTGGTGACCCAGCCTTCACCTCTTGGCACCACCACGAAGTTTGTGCCCCCCCGTGCTCAAGTCAGACAGGCCACACCTCCCTAAAACCCCCACCAATGGATACTCTTTATTGTGCAATAAACCTGCCTGAACGGCCCTTACCCTTTTTAGAGATGTGTCAAATTTATGTTCCAAAGTCATAGCTGTTTAAAGTTCACAGCGTTTCGACTTCATGAAGTTTCAGAGTTTGTGGACATTGAAAAACTTGGCTTGGATTAAATGCTCTGAGTGGGCCAGGGTAGCCAGGGCTGATCTCTGGCAAAGCAAAAATAGTAAAAACGAAGACTCTCTAGTTCCATCCTTTGCAAGCTGAAGAAAAGAGACAAGCATTGGCTAAGTCAATCAGTCTCGCCTTTGCAAGAGTTTCTATTTCTACAGTAGTGTTCGTGTATAGTAAGCATAGATAGTATGTATGTTTAATAACAAAATAGCCTTTAATGTTTTGCAGAATATCTGATTCATGTTGGATGCTACCAGTTTGTAAATAATTCGACTCAACAATTATTTTCCTTTTTATTGCATATTTCAGTAAAATGTATAGTTCCTTTTTGTGTTTTCCCACAATACTTTCAGCAGCTGTGAACTGCTGACCATAAAGCCAACAGATCTCTAAGCGTTGCCCCCTGTTCAGAGTTGCAATAAAACACCGAACTTTCCCAGCCGCATGACACACTATAATCGCCCATACAAGATACCCATGCAAGCCACCCATGCCACTACTTGTTGTGCAACACTTCACCTCAGAGCAAAAACTTGAGGCAATGCAAACTAGAAACACCTGGAGACCACTGAGTAAAATGTGTAGAGACATGAACAGCATAGTGCGCGCAATGCTCATAGACTCAAGAACCAAACTGACCAGCCCGCCCTCTCCGCTGTGTAGAGATGGGTGTGTATCATACACAGTAGCCGAAGCTGTGGCACAAGAATTGCAAAGGGATCAGCAATCCAAGATGAGAAGCAGAGGTAGACACAGTTGGAATTCCTGCTAATCTGCCCGATGTGTTTCCTGTAAGCCTATGCACTTGTGGCAAGTCCAATTGCTGGTGAGGATCTGTACCGTTTCAAGATGGCTGCTCTACTTACCGGTGCAGCAGTTCCGCATGGAGTCTGATTTCACCGTTAGCTTTACTTTCTGCATGTTTTCCAATCAGTCCAGAAAATAGATACATTTACAGTGATGTGAAACAATTTTAGCCCAAGACGGCAGTTTCTCTCTTGGGCACTTGTGAGTGATTTGCATGGCAGTTACTCTATTTTTCCAAAACGACAGCCATTGGCTTGCAACAACGGCAGAGATCCTTTTGAAATGCAAAGAGATGCAATAGTTTTTGAAGACTGCATGCCCATTAGCAGAACTGAGGTCAGTGGCAGGCCCATAATGCGGTGTAGACAGGCGAGGACTTCCAAAATCAATGCATTTTTTTTTGTATTTAAACATTTCTCGTAATTGTGTAGGTGTAGTAACAGTATTATTTCCCTACAATATCTACACTCTCTGAGTATGTCATCAGCGCAGACACAATAAATGATAATACGCAAAGGACTCACGATTACAGACATAAAAGCATCAGCATGTACAGAACAGCTACTGATATCCGCTAACTGATACTCCTTGAAACCCTCCAGGGGTGCACGAAAGGTTTCAGTGCTAAGATAACCGTGGCTTTGCATGCAATAGTGCATTAGCTTTCGCCCAACATGAGCTTTCACAATTTTATTTTTTTGTATTGGTGCTTAATTTTTAGGAAAATTCACCACAAAGATTTTGCAATATTCCACATTACATTAGCATATTTATAAGTTATAGGAACACATTGTTCAAGTACTCCAAAAAATTACAGTCTTTGCCTGTAAATATTGCTACATTTGTAAACTAGCTCATTACAAGTAAATTGATCTAGTACTATTTATGCTGCTTTAACAAAAAAACTGTGCAAATGGATTCTGCTTCAAACTTGCACCCTGGTTGTAGTAGTGCAACAAATATATTTGCGTAATATGTACTGCAAGAGACCTTGTTTGGTCTATCTGATAGGAAGCAGCTTAATGTTACAAAACAACCCTTGCTCTCTCTTTAACACTATTAAAAATGTATGCAAACAGTTTTTTGCACTTCATTAAGGGCCAGATGTACAACCATGACACCTTGCCAGTCGCACACCGCGCTCAATTGCGACTCGCAATTTGCGACTCGCAAAACAAGTACAACAGTACCAGAGACACTGTTTGCGATTCTTAATGGGGTCACAAATTGCATGCCTCATCAATATTCATGAGGCACTCGCAATTTGCGACCCCATCGAAATGGCTGGCCCTCCCAGGGATGGTGGCCCGGTGGGCTCAGCATACCTCCATGTCTGGGACTGCTTTTATCTTTTTTAAATTTTCTTTTTTAAGATTTGTAGTGTACAGTAATACATGAACTATCTATTGAGAACCATGATTTTAAATCTTTCTAAATTATGCATCAGTAACCATAAATTCTACTCAAATGGTAACATCAGGTACAGTGTTTACCTAACATCCACAATAAGTGTCACTGCAAACGAGTTCAACCAAACAGTCTGTTTCATGTTTCTCCATGTGCTGAAATATACTCTGTGTCTGAATAATATTATGTGCTGCAATAAAATGTGCAAAGAAGGTGGTCATGCCCAACCCATGTCAAACAACAACCGTCACACGTTCGCGAGTTTGAAGCAGGCCTTATTCAATACGCATGCAGTGCGTTTCCTCCCCTGCCCCGGGCAATACCGTCAATGAGGGAGGGCCGCTCTCCGCATTTCAACCTCTCATCATCGTGTCGCCTAAAGTGTATAAGCCAGCATCTAGGTGAGGACTTCAATCCACCTCCAAGGGGTGTGTCTGCAAATAGGTTTTTAGTGGCTGCTAGATAGCTTGTGGGCCCGAAGCCAGGGGCTGCAGTGTGGCATACACTTTGCTTGTGGTTTCACAGTATATCAGATCTCCAATCCAGGCTTTCACTGTTGGGGCTTGTGTTCAACCCGAAGCAAGGAAACGTGACGTTTCGCTATCAATAGGGCAATGGCGGCAAACCGCTGTGTACTCTTCTTTAGGGGCTGTACATACCCCAGTAACGCTATCAATGGTGTCGGGTGTAGTGTATGCTCTATCATTAAGGATAGATGTTGAAAAATCTCCCCCCAATATGCCAGAATGGATCCGCAATTCTAAACCAAATTTGAAAAGTCAGCACAGTCCGCAGCGCATCTAGCACACACATGCTGGGTGTTAAGATCTATCTTAGCTAACAGGTATGACGTGATATATGCACGGTGCAAATATTTAAAGTTTAACCATTTATGGCGGTGGTTATTTGATACATAGCATGTTTGTTCGCAGCAGTACAGCCACATCTTGTCAGTTAATGGCAAAGATCCTGTTCCCAGGCCGAGCGTGCTTATGCTCTGACTGTGGGGCGGATAGTCAAGGATAAATGATATAGCCGCGATACTAGATGTGTCCCGTTCGGTGAAGTTATAGTTAATGTAAGTGGGGGAAGCCTGGGGGTTCAGTCGCTGCGTTAGGGAGTGTTCCCGCCAAGGAACATTACGCCCTCTGCAGGAGAAATCTATCCATGTAGGATGCATCGCAATCGAGGGAGAGTTCTCCAGCGGCACGCAATCACGACACACCCAAAAAATCTCCTACAGTGCATAGTTCATGCCTGTCAAGTGCCTGTTTAGCAAGGGTCTCCATTGTAGTGGGTATCCAGGGGTTATTGGCTAGGGGAATAGATGCGCAGAGTCAAATGTTTTTATCTTAATGTGAAACATGCAAAATGCAAAAACATGCTTTACTATATTACTAAAAACATAAAAAACACACGTAAAAGGAATGAAAACTTCAGTGACACAGCAGAGAACAAAAAGGGAACTTTCAAAAAACATGAACAGAAAAAAACCCAAAAATTATGCCCACAAACAAACACAAATACAGAAAAGGCTGCAAGTCATATGGAGATACTTCATGCGGTAGCAGCACATGAAAAGGACGGACATGTAAGAACAAATAACCACTTTGAAGCAAGGATTTACAATGGACACTCAAAGTTGCCAACCAAAAGCGATGGGCTGGCTGTAAGGCCACTGAGTAGAGACAGCATGTCTCCAAAAGACTGTGCATGCGCTGCCTAGGCAAGACCTAAAAACTGCATCCACCTGATTGTCGCAGGCCAGAGCGGCATCTTAATGCCATCAGAAGGCGACTTTGTGGCATGAAAGTGACATGGTGGTTACTGTTGTTTACCTTTGCCGTAATAGGATCTAAGATACCATTTCATTCAAATTAAATAATCAAGCTATATCTATTAAATTAATTTTGTCACATGTTAATTATGGTCCTGGATAATTATGTTCTGCAAACTGTTAAATAAATAACTTGTTGCTTTCTGATTCCAGTAATTATTTGTTCATTAGGAATCTATTTAACATTTTATACAAGAGGCCATAACCCCTATTGACGTTTCTTGGCTCCAAACTTCTTCTTAGGCTACAAAGTTCTCCAAGTAGACGGAGGTTTAGTGACACATCTTGTCCCACCACTAAATGTTATGCAACCATAATCAATATGGCTTTCCCATCCAGGGCCAAAGAGCCACATAGTTCCTATTACCCACAGCTGGAAGTCCTAGAATAGATATTCTGGTACTCTGGAATTTGAAGAGAGGGAAAAGCCAGAGAAATAAAAATATCCTCCACTCTGAACCATGTCCTAACAATCTCTGAGCCGCCGAAAGAGGCAAGGAAATCCAGTAGTAGTTCAGGAGATTGCTTCCACTGAGGAAATTCTGAAGTGCTTAAATTTCATTACGCCCTTCTCTCTAATCGTCAGTCTTTTTCGATCTTGTTTTCTTTCCTTTTTAGGTTTTGCCTGCACAGCGCTAGTGAAATCTATTGCTCTTAATATAAGTCTTAAAAAGGTCTAACATCCACCCCCTTGCTTTCCCGGCTTTTCATTGGTTCCTGTGCTTGCTACTTATTTTTCTTCCATTTCTATTGGCTACAGCATATTTTCCTGCACTTATCAATGCTTGTTCCTCATCTGCTTCTCTTTTTAGTTTCCCATAGATGAAATGCTGGTAACAACCTCCTTGGTGGAGCTATTTTTTCAAAAGTTTTGACTCTTTCTGCTTTTTTGGCTTGCATGATACATTAAATTAAATTAGCAGATTTATATAGTGCAATTTATCACCCATCACAGATTAAGTGGTTTACCCAGATTCACAGGATGTTGCACCACTGAGACTCGAACCGGGATCCCCAAACTCTCGAGTCACCATCTCTGGCCAGTGTGCCACATCCCCTCCACTCCCGTGATACTTGCCAGGGAACTCTTTCTCCCTCTGTCCCACGGTGAGTAATAAATCAGTTATTAGTTATCACATAGGCGAAACCGATGCATTACCAGGGCTTGTTTCATTCTTACTGTGACTTTTTTGCATTCATCTATTTAGCCATCCAACTACTCATCCATACATCCATTTCTTCTCCTTCCTTCCTTCCTTCCTTTTTAATCCACCATCCATCTTTCCATCTTGCTATCCATCTGTCCATTGATCTATCGATTTTACTTTCCTCTCTTTCCAGCAGTCACTTCATCTTTCTTTCCATTTATCCTTCTCTCCATTCATCCTTCTGTCCTTCCACCATCCATCCTTCTTTCCAACTATCCCCATCCATCCATCCATCCATACACCCACCCATCTTCTCTCCATCCATTCGTTCAACCTCCTCTCCATCTGTTTATCGATCTCTGCATCTATCATCTATCCTCTTTACATTCTTCTCTTCATTTCTCTTCTCTCCACCCTCCCTCATTTCCATCCTTCCACTGCAATTGGTTGATTTTATGAACCTTTTGGAGACCGCAGTCTCCGATCAAAGATACTCAGGAACTCTAATGCGAAGGGGGGAAGCCTGCAAGCGAGAAGCCCACACTTGATACTCTAGTTGGGATGCAACATCTCACAAGCAAGACGGCCATGAAAGTATCAAGAATGAAGAAGAGCTCTACCAAGGACAATAGGGCAAGGACATGAGGAAAATCTATGCCAAGTAGATGGGAGATATGATATAATTGGGATAATAAAGGGACAGCAGGATCTAGGGATCACAACATTTTCCTCGTGGACACAGTATACAACTTCCTGATGGGGGTAGTCCTGGAAGGAGGGTAGCAACAGGGCATTCAGAAATAGGACGGGCTAGGGACTACTTGGTAGGACACAAGCTCCCCCGGCAGGAGAAAACCAGTCATAGCAGGGACTTACTAATGCTAAGTAATGAAGAAATCATAACAGTTCAGTTGTCTTCAGCATGATCCTTAACCCTAGAGACCCGGGCACGGTGAGTCCACAACAGTAGTATCTGATCTCTGCATTTCTAGGGAAAGCAGCAATAATTGTAAGGCAAGCCTATTGTAGCAGTTGGTACTTTACATCCGGCACTCTCGGACTGCCTGAAGCTACGCCATAGAAGAGAGCTTTGGTTTTCGCTCTAGACAGTATGGAAAGCAAGACACAGCATTATACTTCCTTCCCAGTTGGGACTGTGGCCAAGTTTTTGTGATCTTCTGGCAAAGACTCGTTTGATAGTGAGTTAAAAATCAAGATATGAGGACACCCACAATGGATATTGCCTTTTAGGAAAGAACAGGAGAACGATTCTGGGCTAGGCAGAGCGCTATCTAGCGCACGCTGACATTATGGCGGTCCCATGACGTATTATGGTCCTAATGTGAACAATTTCTATGGATAAAGAAGATTTAAGACTTTACAATCACGTATCAATGGTGACTCGGTGTATGAACATTTGATGGAAACATTTTGTCGGAATTCATGAAGCAAGTCTTGATATGTTTAGGAGAAATTCACAGTTCATTCGAAACAATAACCATTCGAGCCTTGAAAAAGCCCTGCGGGCGAAACGCGCGTCGGCTGCTGTGTTGAAATTGGAAATAAATATCGAATACAACATCCAAATGAAGAACTGGACAATGGTCTGTAGTCTTACGTAAATCATATGGTTTGATGGACCTGATCTCTCAAGTGGAAACGCTGTGATATTATTATATAAATATGTGACTTTGTGGTGTGCTCCATTGCCTATTAAGTGGATTTGATTCTTTGGACTACGTGTAGTCACAAAGAAGAGTATAATACTTTAAGTGGATAAGTATTTGGCTCTGTTCTAGCACCCAATATTGCTGCTATAAATCTATTGATGTAATCGTATATCATAGGTGTGCAGATCTTTCTAGCATGTCTTCAGGAATGTGCCGGCGCTTTCGATAATGTGCAAATAGCCTGGAAGGGAAATAGATGGAAAAGACGGTAACTATATTGACCTTATCAATATCCCCCATCATGCCTCCTCCCTGGAAACCAAGAATGGACTAGACTGCTCCTCTGTGACTTGGTTATCAGTTAATCAAGCCTTTTTGGTATTTCACTTCGGCTCCCCAAAAACTTTCTTCAAAAATTCCTTCATACTGGTCCAGTGGATTAAGCACTCCCAGACGTCATATTTGTGTAACTTGTAAATCAGAGCTCAAATCTTGCTGTGACATAGTCAGCCCTTCATTATTATCATGTCGATACATTGAGCATCAGTAAATTGAGTAATAACACCTTCCTTTATTTACAGGGTTTAGAAACATCAGAAACTGTGGTCGTAAGCAGTATATAAAACAAATTAGTACATAGAGACATGGAGTTATTAGAATACACTACATACATGTAAAAAATCATATTGACTGATCCTTTTTAGTTTGTTTTTTATCTGGTCGAGGCCATTTCCAATCTGATTTTTCTCGACATTACTCATGGTGGCATAATTTCCTTTAGTTTCCATGAAATGCCTGCGCTTTCAAAATCCCCCCAAAATTATCACCTCGAAAAAATTATTTAAAAAATCTGATGGGATAGTGAGTGAGAAAATGTAAGCAAGAAAGACAGAAATTGTCTTAAATGATTCTGCAAATGTGCGCAACAAGCATTTTTTGAAAAAGCTGAGTGCTCGTGACAAGTGAAACTTCATGAGTTTGTGATCTCTGCAGAGGGGGCGGGCTGGGGGTCTCGGCAGGTGGTATTCGAAAGTTTAAGGTTAGCCTGTTACTTTCCCGCGCGGAGGGAGGCCTCGCGTGATGACAGGTTAGTCAGTGAGGGATGCGGGATGCGACAGGTGTTCTATCATGTGACAGGTGACGGACAGCGGGGGTCCGCTTGGATACATTTGCACTCCAGAGAGTCAGTCTGCGGACACTTCCCTACATACCAAATTATTTTCATCATGGTTTTGTGTAAATAGTGCCCAAGAAAATTCACAAGACCGAGTCTCTGGAGACGCTAAACATCTTTACAGAATACTCTAGGATTTGACATATTGGTGTTGGCAGGCGAAACAGAGGCCAAAGTTAGGAGTAGCAAGACGTAACCAAGCCTTAAAAATGAGAACTTTGTGCACTCAGCCTCGGGGATTTACCCCACTAAAGAATTCATTCATTCATTTCAAAAGGACGATTTTGCAATTATAATAACCAGAGTCGTGCAAATTCAGGGAATTTCGCACTTCATGAAAAAATGAAGAGCCCCGAATGTATCCAGTTAATCACTTTGGCTCAGCCCCTGAAGAGGGAGGTGGCATGGGTGAATGAAGACAAGCTCTTTCAGAAGACGCCCAGAAACAGGAAACGTGGAATAAGAGACTTCTTTAACCTAAAGCAGGAGGCCCCACGACAGCATCGACCTCCAGATAGGGCAAGGAAGGGTCTGACTCCTTACTGCCAGAACCTTCCAGAACCCACAGAGAACTCCACACCAACCTAGGCTTAGAATACAGAGCACAGAGTGCAGGAACACAGATGACATCACAGATCAATAAGCAAGCTTAATAAAGAACCCTCAATACTACAAAGGATGTCCTGGCCAACATGACTAGGGCATCCGGCTGCAGGGTCTGCCTTTCACTGCTGCCATCTGAGTGATAGTGGGCAACACAGTGGCAGCCATATGGTGACATCATCTCATAATATCACTCACTGACTATCCTTACTGGGGCTTCTGGGAGCCAAAAAGGAGAAGGAGCTCGGCGCTGCAAGAGAAGAGAGGGGGCGTAATGGAGACCTACGCAAAGCCGCGGCCGCTGCAGGTAGGAGCGGTGGGGCGCTAGGGCCAGGTGAGTGGGAATTTCGAGAGATGAGGGCAAGGGAAAATTATATATTTATTTAATTCCCCCTCGTGGTCGTCTCTCGAAATCCCCCCTCACCTGGCCCCACCGCCCCACTGCTCTTACGTGCAGCGGCCGCCTATGCAGCCCCCGCAGTGGGGGGGGGGGGAGCCTTCAGTACACAAAGGGGACCATCCTAGCTTCTTTGTGCTGTGAGTGTCTCTCTAAAGCAGCTGCTGAGAGCAGACCCGGGACTGGCGAGAAACAAAATAGTTAGGGGCAGATTTACAAATGTCTTCTGCTGGGTTACCCTCACAAAAGTGACCATCTAACCAGCACAAAATGTTGTTTCCTAATTTACTTTCTGGGGCAACACTTGGCGTTCCCAGGCAACCACCCATACCTTTTGATCAGTAGCAGCTGGCAGGGAAGTGCGGTGGAGGGGCAGGGTTAGAGAAAATAAAATCTTTATCAAAAAATACTACTTACCTCTTCTCTGGCCGCCGGTCCGCGTTGTGATTGGTCTGAGTGCCGTGGGTCGGCACTCCGACAGAGACAGGCATATTCCTCACCAGGCTGTGTAATGCAGCATGGTGGGGAACATGCAGAGTGCGCAAGAATGCCTGCCAAACAGTCATTGTCACTTAGGGAGTGTGCAAACCACCACTCCCCCCTGTGCTATCAGGCCTGCTCCACCCTAACCCAGCCGTGCAGCTACAAAAGGTGGCTCCCGGCAGTTCCTGTGGCGCAGGGGGGCCTCCAATCCTTCAGGGCCCTCCCCCATCCTTCAAGAGTCCCAAATCCACATAAGGTCAGTAAATATCTGTACTACGTGGGAGATTCGGGGGCCCCTCTTCGCATTCTGAAGGGGGCTCCATCATTTGACTTTATGTCACTTGAGAAGAGGCTGCTGCTAATACTATGTATGCTGCAGTGACAATATATCTAACACTTTAGCTTCCCTGCCCTTCTCTGTCCTGTTTCTACCCCAGTCACCCTATGCTAGCCTTGTAGTGCACGTGTGAACACTGAAATGTACTTGCTGCTGGCTTTTGCAAAGCAGCTCTCCTGCTGAGACTGAAAGCATAAGGTCAGACTTAGAGATTTTTATCATTAATTTATTATAAGCCAACATTCACATAAATTGTCAGATTAGGGGAAGGCCTTTCCAATTATGCCCAGTTGCACCCCTCTTGCGACTGTCCTGAAATGTAGCAGTAAACCAGCAAGAGAACATAAACTCATCCTCACCCATCTCACTGGGGTTAATGACCTTGAAAGGTCAAGGTAAAAGTTGTAGAAGAGTCGGTAGGAATAGAAGTGACACCAAGGGCCTTCAACAAGTGTTGGGGAGTGTGGTGTGAGTGTGTCTCATCTCAGGATTCAACATTTATGTGGGAAATAGAATGAATTAGGGACTGGGGGAGTCACCTGCAGGAGGAGGAGCCAGAAGCAATATCCAGAAGCAGAAGAAAACATCAACAATACTTGGCACGCTATATGTTTGAACCACAGAAACTCCAAGAAACAAGGGATGTAAACAAACACCTCTACCTGTGGGAACTAAGGGGCATATGTATGAACTAAAATTCTAGTCGCAAATGCTGCGAATCGCAAAAAACAGTGTTTGCGACTAAAATTTCGCAATTTCATATGTAAGACACACATTCCCTGTGCAAAATAAGAAATCGCTAAATTAGCGATTTCTTAGGCTGCGAAACTCCAAAATTGCGATAAAGCTTGCGATTTCTGAAATTGCGATATTCTCAATTTGCGAAATCGCAAAAAGGAAATAGCAAAATAAGAAATCGCAAGCAAATGTATGAAAAACTCGCTAATTGTGAAATCACGAAATTCGCAAATTAAGAAATCGCAATTAACACCTAGTGCATGCAGGTGGTAAACAGGTGCAAGTTACTTAAACCACCCCACAATGCAACAGAACCTTCCACAATGGCAGCACTGTTTATGATAGCCAGGAGGCTGCGTATTCGGGCTCTTGCACAGAGGAGAATGAGACAGGAACGTATCTTCAGGCTGCGCATCACTCTGTTCCAGCACACTGAAGAGGACATCCATGACAAGTACAGGCTGCACCCACAGACCATATTGGACCTGATTGAGGAGCTGAAACCCTATTTGGAACACCCTACACGCAGGACACAAACAATTCCCACACATGTGTAGGTCCTGTGCTCCCTTCACCTCCTGGCGTCAGGGAGTTTTCAACGGGTCATAGCGGAGGCTGGTGGGGTGTCACAGAGTGGACTTTCGCGCTTTTTCCATGCCTTCCTCGATGCAATGTTACAGAGGCTATCACATCACATATACTTCCCCACCACCCCACAGGCATTACAGCAAACAAAACTTGACTTCTACCAGAATGCACGTTTCCCCCACGTCATTGGCTGCATCGATGGGACCCATTTGGCCATCACACCCCCATCAACAACTGAATATGTCTACAGAAACCGTAAATGCTACCATTCCCTCAATATACAGATTGTGTGCAACGCAAAGTATATCATCAATTACATTGTACCCAAATACCCTGGCAGTACACATGACTCTTTCATCTTTAGACACAGTGGAATACACAGACGTCTGAGTGCTGGAGAGTTTGGGGAGGGATACCTGCTAGGTAAATACATGGCACACAACCATACATCCACTACATCACTGGAGGGTGGGGACAGTGACTTACCTATTGTGTGTATCCCTGCAGGTGACAGTGCCTATGCAGTGCGGGACCTCATCCTGACCCCGTATCTGGATCCAGCCAATGCAAGTGAGAGGAGATACAACAGGGCACACAGATCTACACGCTGCGTCATTGAGTGTACGTTTGGAATCCTAAAGAGCCAGTTCCGGTGCCTGCATAAAAGTGGAGGCGCACTGCAATACAGCCCTGAGACCTGCTGTAAAATCGTGGCAAGCTGTGCAATGCTCCATAACATGGCAATGAGGAAAGGTACCACAATTGATGTGACCGATACAGACACATCGGATGACGATTGCCCTGCTCCCCCTGGCAGACCAGCGTCAGGAGTCGGGGCAGCTGCTGGACGCCAGAGACGGACTGAGATCACACAAAACTACTTCTAGGTGAGTAATGATGACATGAGACAAAAAATTATTCTAATGTGTGCTGTGTTTATTCACACTTCACAATCATTAAGTGTCGCTGTACCCAGCACATGTTATGCACACAGTGCAGGTACGGCACAAGTAACTGTGCAATGTGCATTGTCGGGTTACATCACCCTTTTTTGAATAATTGTCACTGGACAGTTCACCTCCTTCGGTGACGCATTGGTGGTGTTTGGCGTCCAGGCTGAGTGCCCTCCATGGTGTTCCTGGGTCCTGCACCCTGTCTCGAACTGCGCCGTCTTTCTCCAGGCAATGTAGGAGTTTCCTCACTCTCGCCAGAGGCCATGAGAGCGCTGCCACCTGCGTTGGCCGTCTGCAGCTGCTCCACTGCACTGGTGACCTGTGCTAGCCCTCTTGCTATGTCCTGACAGCAGTGCGACATTTCCACCTGCATTGTAACACTTCTACGTGTCAGAGTGCTGGTGGTGGTGCAGAGGCGGTTCACGGCCTTAGTATATGTGTGCAGGTGTGCATTGGCACGTCGGGCAGCCCTGTCACTGGCGGCTTGGTTGTGCCTCAGAGTGTCACACAGGTCACGTATGGCACCTGCCATGGCCATGATGCCCTCCCCCATGTTTTGCTGATTTTTGTTGATTTGGCATAGCTGCCTATTAATTGAGCGTGATGATTTACTTTGCAGGCGCTGTACCTGCAGCATGCTGTGTTCCAGCCCAGAAAATACGGTGTCCTCCGCTTCAGTGGCAGTGCTTCTCCTAGGCCTTGACCTGCGTCTTTCCTGTGGTGGAATGCTTGGCCTTGGTGTGTCCTGCCTGAGCATGTGTGACACACCCTGACTCCCCTCTCTTCTGTCACTGTCCTCCCCTGTGGCCTGGATGTCATCCTCAATTGGAGGCAGTGGGGGCACATGTGTGCGCTTCCTGCGCAAGATTGGTGTGTGCACCGTATCATCACTGGAGTCGTCAGGATGTGCAGGCTCCTCTCCCTCTCCACTGTCATCCCGTGCCCTGGATTGTGCTGTGGATGTAAAGGGGACTACATGAGTTTGTGTCTTTGTCTGCAATTTGCACTCAATAAAGTTTCTACAGTTTGTATCGGCTAACTTCTGACACTGTATCATTCACTTATCCCCATCCCACATGTTGCATTAGATTTCCTATGTTTCATGGACACACTGTCAGACATATTACTACAAGTTCCATGATGCATTGCTGGGTGTACTGTAAGACTTGGACTGGAATGACATATTGTTAGGATATTTAGCGCATTTGGGGAAGTGTGCATGGGATGGGGATCAGTGCAGATTGATTTTGCATGCATCTTACCTTGGCTGCTGGATGCAGGGTCGGAGCTGTCAATGTCAGCCAAGCCACCGATGCTCTCATGCAGGAGAGTGGACTCCACAAGCTCCTCGTGGGGTGTTGGCTGTGCTGCTGTGGATGGTCCTCCCCCGGTCTGGTTTGCATCCTTTTGCCTGGCTGCCACCCTCTCCTTAGACCTCTGCCGCATATCGTACCATCGCTTGCGCAATTCCTCGATAGTGCGATTAGTCACACCCACAGCATTCACCTTCTGTTGAATGTCCAGCCAGATTTAGCGTTTCCTTGCTTCTGGGACTCGCAGTGCCTTTTTCCCAAAAAGGAGCTCATGGCTGCAAACCATCTCCTCTATGAGGACCTCCTGCTCCATGTCAGAAAACTTGTGCTTTCTTTTCCTCTTCTCTGCCTCCTTGCCCTCATGTTGTTTGTTGGACTCCATTGGGGTTTGTGCTCTCCTGGGATGCCTCCTCACACTCTCCAAACAGCTTCTGGGTGTGGCTCAGGTAAGCAGGTGCAGGAAATCACTCCCACTTCCTGTTTGTGATGTCATCAGGCTGCACCTGTCTTGCAGATTCCCGTTTTTGCGATTTCTTAATTTGTGAATTTCGCAATTAAGAAATCGCAAATGATGTTTCTGAGACTTTTTTGCGATTATTAAGAAATTGCTAAACATTTGCGATTTTTTTTTAACATACCGATTTGCGAATCTCAAACTGCAAATCGCAAAATATCGCAATTTGAGATTCGCAAAACGGGAGATTCATACATATGCTCCCCAATCACCAGTCTGATAGTTGGAGGAGCACTTAGAAAAGTGGTTGGGACCTGATCAAAGGTGAGAGACTTGAGTCCCCTTCAGGGGCTGACAGGAATTGTGTACAGTTGTTGCGGATGATGGTGAGGCAGACAACTGTGCCCCAGTCCATTCTAGTGAAAGGTGACAGTCCATAGTTAAGGGGCCAGAGATGAAGGAATGAGAGACTGCTAACCTCAAGTGTGAAAGGGAAAGATCCAGTGTGATTCCTGCAGAGGATAGGACAACAGTGGCGGCGATGCTCCAAAGAATGCTTTGTTCAAAATCCAGTAGATTAGCACTTTCTGGGGTCCACAGATCATTCCCAGGGAAAAGGGCTTCCCTCCAAACACCCAGGTCATTGAGATTTAAGGGTCTTTAGGTTTTACTGACAAACAGAAGGAGCCTGGAGATCTCTTGCAGTCTCTAGTGACCTGTACTTTAGGCAGACTAAGTCTGCAGGGACGCAAGTTCAGGAACAGGTTCTTGATGGGACAATCAGTGTCCTGGTTGAGGGGCTTGCAGTGTCAGTCATCCCACTACATCCCCAGAGAGGTCCAGTCTTCCCCAGTCTCCCTTCAAGCATCTGGGAAAACAGCATGAGGTCGGCCTCTATGCCAGTGGAGATGCAACTAGCAACAATCCTACACCTCTCCTTAGACGTAGTTTAACATGGTGAAAGAGCCCATGGCAACAGGGCCCTTTATACATGTCTTGCCTTTGTGTGTCTGCCAGAGGGAGATCAGGGTCACTTGTCTAAGGATATATGTGTCAACCTCAGGGATTTCCTCCTCCAGGGCGGAGCGTTATGGAAGAATCTGTTAATGACAGTGGCTCATCTGACTTGAGACACTATTGAGGTCTGACTCTGCTGTCTCCTTTCTCTGTTCTGGCCTAGTTGTGAGGCCGACCTTCGACGTTCACTCTTTAGGGCCATTGGAAGTCATCTTGCCCAGGTAGGGAAATACCGTGGGCCCATTCTCGGCGTTTGGAATCCTAACCAGAACAAGTGCAAATATTGTCATACTCCACTATAGGGTCTGACCAGGAGGATGGTCTCCTCTGGCTAAGACAAATTGAGATCACAATGTGGGGATACTGAGACCTCATGACGTACCATGAAACACAAGGCACCTGGGTGAAAAACCATGGCTTTCATCTGTACAGGGAAGAACCATGAGAGCCGGCCGACTCATCCTATACAATCAATTCCAACCCTACTCACAGGGTGTGGCCTGAGTTTCACTGCTCGGCCAAGTACCGTGTGCAGATCAGGATAAGACACTGCAGATGTATGTTAGCCATTTGAGCCTTGTCAAAAAAGTCCAGCTAGGATCATTAGCACCAGGGACCATGAATCAGACCAGATTTCTTGAGCTTCTGTTTGTTACTATAGTTTCCATAGTTCAAAGATGATAGAATCGCCTCCACGCACATAACAACCATGCTGTGAGAGACTTGAATATTTATTTGCATAAGCAACGTACTGCATCTGACTCAGTGCTTTAAATGGGCAGGTTCTGTCCGGTACTGAGTGCCTGCACTTCTTTGATTTCAAGGGGAGGATACCTGCACTTCTCAGCACTGCTGAAATACATTCAATGGGAGAGGACTGGCACTTCTCAGGGCCAAAGAGATACTTTAAATGGAGAGTACCTGCACTTCTATATTTCCATTTAAAGCACTGATCTTAGTAGATGTTATTGGTTTAAGGTTATCAGTATTGTAATGTAAAGCTCCCTCATTGTTATTACTAGGCCTCGACATTAAAGTCGGGTGCTCTGTCATTCGGAGGAGAGTGGAAATCAACTTAGTTGATCCATAAATGTATGATAAAAATGTGCAAAGTGTTGCAACGTCCCCTTCAATCACTTCAGAGCTCAGGAAGAGCATAATCAATTCAAGGTGTAACAGTGTAGTTAGCAGGAGCTGAGTAGACATGTGAGGCGCCAGCGCTCTAGAGTAGCATACTTGCAACGCACCCTTAATAGCCAGCAAATGGTAAGGGATGGCGGCACAGCAGTCAATTTAAATGGTGGCCGCTGCAAAGGAAAGTGGGAAGGGCGAGGGGTGGGGGGAATGTGAAATAATAATAATAATTTAAGAAACTTACCTGTCGCCGACGCTTATGGACGCCTCTGTGGTTCCATGCTCCCGGCAGTCACTGCGAAAGCACAGGCTCTCTGCCCAATCAAGACGCTGCTCTCATGCTGCTGCTCTCATGCTATACTTACATGAGAGCAGTGCCAGGATTGATCTGAGCGACCTGATCTGTTGCTCAGACAGTGCATGGGAGTCTGTGCTGTTTCTCCAAACCAGCTGTGCAATACAGCTGGGTTGGATAAATAGATGGGTGCAGTTGGTTTGGCCGGCCTAAAATGGCCGGCCAAATGGCATGCGCCCTTCACAGTGCCCATCTCTTCTCGGGTTGAGCTGTACAGCTATAAGTCTTCCCCATTCTCATTGCCTTGTGGTGTCTCTCAGGGATCTTCCCTGAGCCTCATTTTTTTAAATCTTTATGTCACTCCTTTGGCCAAATTGATAAAAAGTTACGGATTTGACCATGTTTCGTATGCAGACGATACTCAGATAATTGTCTCAGTGAGCAGTTCACCCAGCTCTACAGCCACCAGATTTCATGACTGTATGAACCACGTGGGGAGCTGGATGACAGACAACTTTATGAAACTTAATTCGTCGAAAACCGAGGTCCTTATGTTTGGTAATAATCCCTCCATCTGGACTGACACTTGGTGGCTTGTCCAACTTGGCTCCCTACCTTCGCCAGTATCTAAAGCAAAAAATCTTGGTCATCGTAGATATCAAGCTCTCTTTTAAAGCACAGATCGTTTCCGCCACTTCGGTCTGCTTCTTCATTCTTAAAATTCTCAGGAAAATATTCCCCATGATTCCTTTGGAGTTAAAGAAACGCGTGGTATCGGTACTGATATCATCAAGGCTGGCCTACTGCAATGCTCTGTTTACCAGCGATTCAAAACGCAGTATCCGGAAACTACAGACTGCTCAAAATGCTGCAGCAAGAGTACCTTCAGGAAGCTCTAAATGTAACTCTGTGACCAAAGCCCTATTTCATCTCCACTGGCTGGCAGCAGCAAAACAGATCCAGTTCAAATCTCTCTGCATTGCACTCAAATCATTGAGCAATCTAGGGCCAATACAACTGGCTAACCCTTTTACACCCTACATCCCTGCAACATCCCTCAGATCAGCCGAGCATGGGAATCTTATCATCCCGAGAATAAAAAGGGCCCGGTGGGGTGGTAAGAGCTTCACCAATGCACCAATCAAACTGGCGAACTCTTTACCAACATCACTCAAAAAGGAGGCAGATCTGCTCAAATTTAGAAGGGGTCTAAAAACATGGCTGTTTGGGCATAACGCTTAATCTACTTGAGCCGAAACTGTCTGCTTCATAGCTAGTGCCTAGACGCCGTAGGGTATTGTGCGCTTTACAAATACATCATCATCATCTCCTTCCCCTTCCATGGCCTGGCCCCGCTCCACCCTACACTAGCACCGGCTCAGTCAGTCACAGAAAAATAAGATGATATTATTGTTTTATTATATTATTCTTTTGTGACTGACTTTGACCAGGGGGGCGACGCTCCTCCTCCATTACGGAGATTGATTCGTGAGACAGTGCAAGTGCTTCAGAGGATATAGTGTGGACAATAAGTGGTCTCTATTGAATTTACAAAAGCTCCAACCTTCCCATTAAATTAAAATTATGAATCTTTTAATATTTATTTGTCAATTAAATAAAATATTACATCATTTTCATATTTGTTTGATACATGCATGTTTCTTTATTTGTACTATTGTTTTGCAGTTCAAATCAATGAAATCCTCTGTATTCAATAAGGACTCAGTGGGGGTCCCCAGATTCCAATAATGACTCAGTGGGGGTTCCCGGCGGGGACGTAGTTTCAGGGCGGGTGGTTAAATGTACGTTCTGATAAACAGTTGGGTACGGGTGCTTTCAGTCGGGTGGAGAGCTTTCCGTCGGATTTCACCAGGAATGTTTACATTCACACAGACAAAAACGCACAATACACTCTCTCTCTCCCTGTCTTGAAAGTCCTCACAAATGTTGGCTATTTTACAAAACATTGTTTTTTCTCTTACTTAGTACTTCTACTAATCCACATTCCTCTCCCTTTCCCCTGCCCCTCAGGCCCCTCTCATGTACCCTGCTTGTTTCTATAATGTATTATAACATTATATACCAGCGGGATTGTTGGGAAACTTTAAAGCTCACTCTCCCCCCCCACCCCCGGTCTTACTGACCAAGCTATGCCACTGGTCCCCGGATTCCAGTAATGATTATGCAGTGGTCCCTGGATTCCAGTAATAATTACAAGGGGTGGTACACAGAAGTCAAAATGTAAAGAAGCACTACTCTATGTAAACATTCCTAAATGCCACTGTGAACAGGAGGAGTTTCCTGAAATGTGGGTATCGGTTTCTGCCTTCAGAAGGGATTCAAATTGCTCCAAATTTCACCCTGAATTCTCAAGGTACCAATTCCTTGTTTCAGCCATTTACAGCATCTTTGTTGAATCTGTTTGGAAGTTGATTAGAGGCTGGCTGGAGGCCATGTTTGTTAATATGTCATGACCATTGGTTAATTTGTGAAAAAATAAGTGCTGGGCCTCTCGTCAAGAGGCAGCTTGCACCAGCCCATTTTACCTGTTAGCACTGCCTAAAACAGAACCATGAAAGTGGGGAGAGGATATGGCATAAAGGCCAGAGCTGCTGACTTCGGAGATGGGGAACCAGATTTGAGTCTAGGCGTCAGCTCAACATCCTATGATTCTGGGCAAATCACTTAATCTCCCCGTGCCTGCCATAAAGGAATGTGTCCTTAACTGGTGCCCATGAAAAGCGCTGGTGTTGATGATTAAGTGCCGGTGCTGAGCACCGGAAACCACTGGCTCAAATTAAGCACTGGCAAGGACCGTGCTCCAATGGGCCCTGTGTATGTTTCATAGAATTCTTAGGAATACAGACAGCAGCACACCACCAGAGACACTGTGAACCCTGAGACAGCTCACCCCTTCCTGTACAGACAGCGCCAGTCACGCGCGCCGCCAATACTCCGACTTTCAGCCCATCTTTCAACACCATTGCAGCTTCCCTCATCAAATGATGACTTCGTGTTAGGGTTGTTGCTTGTTTTTACGCTGCCAAGGTATGCGTACCCTGCAGCCTGCAATTAGCGTCCCTGCCACGGTCTGCTGTTCGTATCTGAGGATGGGCTGTCTCCGGCTGCAACCTGCAAAACAGACATGTGGAAACATCATTGTTTGGGCTAAAAATAGCAATGTTTCCCATTAGGCCCCCGGACATGTGCACCAATATAGCTCGTGCCCAGGGGTCTCTATGGGGCTGGAAAGCGGGTGCTCCAGACATTCCTGCGCGCCCCCTGCTCCTCAGCAGCAAATCATATTACATCCAGCCCGGGCTGCGCCCCCGGCTGAAATGCTTGACTGCAATGTAAATACGGGCCGTCCTATATAGAGCGAGGAATGTGTAAGGAGACACTGCACGAGCCAAGGTTTGTTTACTTAGCAGGCTGAGGAAGGGCTAAACTGGGATCGGGAGATAGGCTGACCTGTTCCCATAGATGCCTCTGCCCTCTGTGGGCCAAGAGGGATGGACAGACCGACTCCTAACGCAGCAAACACTTCGATATCTATGTATATGCCTCACTGATGCATCCAGAAGAGAAACAGGTACAGAAAAGGAATCACCAATGCTGGGCGTGCTCCAGACATATTCTCTCAACACCAAATTACATTTTTTTCCGGAATCATTATATTGCCTTTTTGAAACCATTCATAATCATATAACAGATGTCACGATCTATCACCAATTGCAGACTTTGCCAATAAAGTATTAGATAGGGGGTTAGTTTTAACGTGGATGGAATCCACACGCATCACGTAAACACGCATGATTGACATCTAACGGCATCTTCAAATCGCAGATGCTCCGGGACCCGCTGTCCAGCAGCAGGGAGCGTGCACGCGTCTTCACTTCATGAGCCAAAGCCCTTCCAGCCATCCGCCCCAGCAGCAGGTAGGTACACACGTCTACACCTCCTCAGCCAATGCCCTTCCAGCCATCCGCCCCAGCAGCAGGTAGGTACACGTCTTCACGTCATCAGCCAATGCTCTTCCAGCCATCCGCCCCAGCAGCAGGTAGGTGCACACGTCTTCACGTAATCAGCCAATGCTCTTCAAGCCATCCGCCCCAGCAGCAGGTAGTGGACACACGTCTACACCTCCTCAGCCAATGCCCTTCCAGCTATTCCAACTATCCGCCCCAGCGGCAGCAAGCGTTCACACGTCTTCACGGCATCAGCCAATGCCCTTCAAGCGATCCGTCCCAGCAGCAGGTAGGTGCACGTCTTCCTCATCAGCCAATGCCCTTCCAGCAGCAGGTGTGATGGGGGCAATGCGATTTAACAGCGGCCTGGATATTGTGCTATGTAGCGCAGGGACACACCACACCACACACACTCTGTGTCAGCTCGGGAGATGAACCACGTGCGGTTCCTTCCCTTTTATTAACCCCGTGAGCCTGGCCCACGGATGAGGTGCAACACCAGCATCCAGTTACGTCACCGGACAACAGGACTGCTGACCTGTTACATCTCTTCCCAGGTTAGTCCTTGGAGATAGGCTTATTCAGTTGGCACACAAAGTCCTGAAGCTGGGAGCTCGGCTGAGGGTTCAATCTGAAACTGTAGCGATGCGGGCTATTACGGATCGGTGGGTCACATCGTGAAGTCATGCTCGTTGGTGGGTCTGATGACGGTTCTCTGGACACCTCAGGGCATGCGCTCTCCTCCTGTTCACTGGCTGGATGGTGATCAGAGTTCCGTGCCGACTCAGGAGGGGACTCCGAGACGGGTCCGGATGGGGTTAACAGAACTTTCTTGAAATAGGAGATATTACGGGAGACTTGCTCCATCCCTCGTCAGGCCATTACCATAGTGCCTCTCTTGGCTATGACTTTCCAGGTCCCTGGTTCATGGTTAGTTTTGAACTTCCCACCTGGGCATCAATTCTTGATAAGCACAGTCGCATCAGGTTGGATTGGTCGTTGCACAGCTGGCGGCGCATGCTAGCTCGTCCATTCCTTTGTTTCCTCCTTTCTTGTGCGCCTCGGGTGTCATGAGGCGGAGGTTTCCAACATGGACAGGCGGGTAGTAGGTCTCTCTGGGCTCCATTGAAAATCATCACCCAGGGGGATTGTAACGTCGTGCAGTGTGGAGTGCTCCTGTACTCCCGGAGAAACGGATGTAGGCATTGGCCCGGGTCGGTCTGTTCGACGAGGACGATGCGCAGTGTTTTGTTCAGCATGCGCATGAACCGTTTTACGTCGCCAATTGCCTGGGGGCACTGTGGAGTGAACTGGCGGTGGTGGATTCTTCGCTGAGTAAGAAACTCCGCAAACTCCTCTCCATAAAATGGGGGCCCATTGTCGCACCTGATCTCAGCTGGGAGGCTGAATGTTGGGCGCCACGTGTACGAATGCTGTCGATGGAATTACCTCCACAATCGGATTCTTGGAGTAGGCATCTACCAGGACGAGTGTGGTTTTTGCCCCTGGGAAGCTCCCAAAGTCATTACAGCTCGGTGCAGTGTTCTTCCGTCAATACTGGAACCGGGCGCTCCGGCAGGCTGGTTAACTGACAGGCTGGGAACTAGCGCACCAGCTCTTCGACCATTGCCTCCAGTTCTGGGAACCACACCTTCTCCCGCATCCGGAACTTCATCTTGGTGGTGCCTTGGTGCCTGCCATGTGCGAGCTGGGTGGCCTGTTGCTGAAGTGTCTGGGGAATCACTAGGCGGGAACCCCTCAAGAGGACACCTTTGTCAGTGGCACTGAGTTCATTCCTCACTCGCCACATCATGGTTAGTTCATCCTTATTCTCTGAGGACCAGTCATTTGAGTGTCGGAGAAACTCTCTCCATGATCCACTTTGTAGAGCTCGTAGGGCCCTGCTATACACGGAGTCCAGCTCAGCCGCCTTCTGGATGTCATCTAAAGTCATGGCTTGAGGGCACATCGCTCTTGAAACCATTCTAAGGTGGTGCTCTGATTAATCAGGAGAGCCTCTTTCCTTCCCTTGCGTGGGGTGATGAGATAGAAAGTCTGTGGGGTTTTTTGCTCCAGGGCGGTACACCATTTCCATGTAGTAGTGTTGCAGCTGGACAGCCCATCTCTCGATCAGCGACGATGGGTGCGGAGCCGATTCTTTAAACAGCAGAACCAGTGGCCTGTCACTACTGTGAAGGGTTGGCCGCTCAGGAACAGGTGGAAATGATTGGACGCCCACTTAATGGCGAGCGCTTCACGCTCAATTTGTGTGCATCTGGATTCGGTTGGAGTTAATGACTTGCTGGCGAATGCTAGTGTGACCTATCGTCCAGGCTCATGTTCCTGGGTCAAAGCAAAACCAAAGGGGATGATGGACGGAGTGTTGAACATTGCAAGCACTCACCCCCAGTCAACTGATCTGGGTTTAATCCATCATCATTCTTTAGCTCACTCTGCCACCCCAGTTCAGACATGGCCATATGCAAATCAGTCTGACCCCGTGCCTCATGAGAACAGTCCAGCCCGAACTGCCAAGCCATGTCTTCCCTGGACCAGAAACAAGCATCCTGGGACCGGTTTCTGGCTAATCAGCCGTCATCAGCCAGGCTAGCTTGAATCCAGTGGTAAAGTGAGCAAGGGACCCACGTCTGGGCATACCCTGCGAACTTAGGGCGAACAAAGCAAAACCAAAGGAGATGATGGACGGAGTGTTCAACATTGCAAGCACTCACCCCCAGTCAACTGATCTGGGTTTAATTCATCATCATTCTTTAGCTCTCTCCGCCACCCCAGTTCAGACATGGCCATATGCAAATCAGTCTGACCCTGAGCCTCATGGGAACAGTCCAGCCCGTACTGCCAAGCCATGCCTTCCCTGGACCGGAAACAAGCATCCTGGGACCAGTTTCTGGCTAATCAGCCGTCATCAGCCAGTCTAGCTTGAAACCAGTGGCAAAGTGAGCAAGGGAACCACGTATAAGCATACCCTGCCAACTTAGGGCGAAGAAAGCAAAACCAAAGGGGATGATGGACGGAGTGTTGAACATTGCAAGCACTCACCCCCAGTCAACTGATCTGGGTTTAATCCATCATCATTCTTAAGCTCACTCCGCCACCCCAGTTCAGATGTCTTCCCTGGACCGGAAAGAAGCACTGCCCCAAGGCCTACTGGACTTGTGTCTACTAGAAGCTCTGTTCTATTGGCTGGATTGAAGTACGCTAATCACTAAGGAGGGCGTCTTTGATGCTTTGGAACGCCTTGTCTTCCCGAGTACCCCTGGTCCATATAGCTTCCATCTTGGTGAGGGCTCGTAGTGGTTCGGCCAGAGTAGCAAGGTCCGGGATGAACCACCTGCAGTATGTGGCCATGCCGAGGAAGCTTCTCACTTCCGATTGAGTGCTGGGGGCCGGCGCATCCCGATGGCTTGTGATTTGCGGGGGTCCACCTGAATACCCTCTTGGTTGAAAACATATCCGAAGAACTCAGGAGAGGGCTGGAAGAATGAAGGGGCATATTTACAAGGCGGCAATAGAAAATTATCGCCCTTTTGCGGCCGTTTGCGGCTGAAAAGCGGCGATAATTTTATTGCCTAATTAGCAAGTTCACACTAACGCGTAAAACCTTGCATTAGCGCACCTATTCTTAATGCCTAGCTTTGCATCTCTAATGAGATGCAAAGTGGGCGTTCCTGACCTGACATGACATGACCTAAGCGACATTTCTCCTATCATCAAGCCCCACGCTATGAAGCATAGTGGCAGGAAGCAGGCGTAAGGAAAGTAGCGATAACAGGGGTTATCGCTACTTTCCTTACGCCTGCTTCAGGACTGACTTAGCCATTATATCCTATGGAAGGTGGAGATCATGGCTAAGTTTGTGAGTCCCTATCAACAAGCTAACGCCACATTTCGTGAGATTATCGCTGGGTTTCCAGGTGCTGGCCAACTTGCACATGCGGGCATCGACTCACCCTCCTGTTGGTGTGCGTGGCGCAGCTTGAATCTCTCAAAGTCAGGTTTGAGCTGTGGGTCAAGGTGTGCGTTCAATGCCCGGACAGCTGCGTCGTAGTCCGTAGCAATGTCAGTGTTTGGCAGGTGCTTGAAGATTTAAACTCCGGCATAATGGAGTAGTAGGGACCTTTTAACTGCTCCATCTGCCTTCCTTATCGCCACAAAGTAGTTGTTTAGTCTCTCAATCCATATTTTCCAGTGCGGGATGCGGTCGCTGGGTCTTCCAGCTCACTAAATGGTGGTAGTCCCCTGTGAGGGCGTGCTGTACGAGGACCCCCTGTTCAGGGAGTACAGGGGTGTTTTTTGCCATATGTTATGGTGTTTGGCTGCTTGTGGGTGGTGTTACTCTTTTCCCTTCTTGCGAATGACTTTGTTTTTCTTTTGTCATCTCCCCCTTTTTTTTTCTATTGTCCTTCACAGGCTCTGAAGGAGGGGCTTTGCAGGAAAGTGAATGTGCTCACTGTGGCTGACCAGTTTACTTGTGCCACACAGTGTCAATGAGCTGTCTCCCTGTGTGACTGGTTGCTCACTTGCATTAGCCTGTGCTTATTGACTCTTTTCATTCCTTTTCCCCTCCGCCGCTCGAGCCAGTAGTTAACTACTCTCACTGCTGACTCTGGGTTTTTCCGCGTCACGCTCCTTTCACTCTGCTTGGCGGGCGGGTCTGGTCACGGAGCTCATGGGACGCTCCCCTGCGGTACAGCGGACTCGCACAGTCTTATGCAAATGGCGCAGCAGCCCGTACTCACTGTGCCTCATCCTCTGCAGATTGGTCTTCCTCCTCGCCGGGTGGGCACCGGACGCTGCCTCCCGCTGTGCCAGCGATGTGGCCCCCACATCGTCGTTGCAACGGTATGCCGCACTTGAGTGCCACAGTATGCTGTCGGGAGATAGTCGGGCAGGTTAGTGGGGCGCAGTAAGCAACCCCCCTCGTCGCCAGTGTGATGGGGCAATGTGATTTAACAGCGGCCTGGATATTGCGCTATGCAGCACAGGGACACAACACACCATACACTCTGTGTTAGCTCGGGAGATGAACCACGTGCGGTTCCTCCCCTTTTATTAACCCCTGTGAGCCACACCTGGCCCACGGATGAGGTGCTACCCCAGCATCCGGTTACGTCACCAGACAACAGGACTGCTGACCTGTTACAGCAGGAAGCCTTCACACGTCTTCAGCTCATCATCCAATGCCCTTTCAGCCATCCGCCCCATACTTTTCCAAGCTTATGATAGGGCTCCTATGCCAATGCGCATTACTCGCTCCTTTGCACCAATCCATGCCCCTAATCCGGTGGTCTTCAAACTTTTCAATGCTGCGCACTCTAGTGGGAAAAAAATAATGACTGCCCCCTTCCCTCAACATTTTTCACAATTATTCTATTAAACTGGAAATATTTAAAAATATATAGACTTATTTAAACATTAGAGTTAAGGTATGTTACTGTTTTAAAAATGCAGTCAAATACATGATTGCTAAACATAGTATTCTGGTCAGGCAGACCTTACTAACGTGTACAAGTATCCACAGTGTGATTATTAGAAATGGGAGTGGGAGCTTTGAAGAATATTTGGAGTTCTTTCTCTTTTGACACCATCTCCCAGCTAGGACAAAAGATGTTAGTGATGGCCCATTACAGAGCAGCTTACTGCCTCACATCCTCACAAAGCACTGCTACCAGTATAATGCTGCTTTTGGCCTGAGCCTGCAGCCCTGCCCCGTCATTTAAGGTCCCCCTAGTGGGGGTGTCCACCCAGTTTGAGGACCCGTGCCCTAATCCATGCTGCTAGTGTTCATGGCTGCCACAGTTTTCATCTATATGATGTTTGGCCAAAGCTTAGCCCTGGATAGCTTTTGACAGGGTCGACTTTTGGCGTAGGTGAGCTGGGACCAGCTCACCTCCCAAGCTGCGTAGAATGATGCTTTCATTCCAGGTCGCCGTCCAGTTCATTACCTGGCTTTCGATTACCTTCGATTACTTTTCTCCCACTCCCCCTTCCTTCTCCCATGACCCTTTAGGTGGACTCTCACCTACAGTTTAGCAACTGAATGGGTGATAAAAGTCAAGTGCTGAAAGTGTGTTAACAGACTGTTTACAGGTATGAGGTATTCAGCTATGGCCATGGCTTGAGGCCAGTAACCACAAAAGGGCCCCCACCAGAATCACCAATGGGAAGAGATAGATGGGGAGTGAGCGGGGAATAAGGAGGGTGGCCAAATTTACTTTAGCCCGGAGGTGCAGTATGAGGAAAGGCCGTGCCTGGCTTTTGATGCCCATTGAAGGTTGTCATGTCCCAGATCCCCTGGAGGATAGCGGTTGCCTCCCCTCTAGTCCCTGTCCGATAGTAGATTCCAGTTATTCATGCACCTCTCTCTAGTAGCCTTTGATTAATGGGCAGCACCAGAAGGTGTGAAAAAGAATCCCCGCTTGCCCACATCACACAGACGTTTGCCACTTGTGTCTGTGCAGAATTTGTGCTCAAGGTCCCTGGTATAGCATGTTCAATGCAGGCTTTTTAGTTGGATCAGTCAGGAAACCAGCCTTGATGGATATTGTTTTGGGAAACACAAGAACCATCAGCCATTCATTGTCCTCCAGTGCACCAACCTCTTGTCTCCATCTATGTCAGTCTGGTCAGGTCTTTACTTGGGTTCTTCATTAGTGTGACATATGTCCGGTTGTCGCTCGCATGCGCATCTCTGTATCCAGGAATCTGTTTTCTAAGGGTGGTGCTTCTGTTATGTCTGCAACTCCCTCTATAATGATATATATAAATATTTCTGTTTTAAAGTAAACCTTTTATTTTCTATCTTTCTCCATAGTTTATTCATTTTATGGCTGCATATTAATATTTCCTACAAGTCCTGTTTTTTAAAATTCAGAATTATTCACCAATTTCTATGAGCTGAAATCATTTGGAAAGTTTAGAAGGTGATACTATTATTTTCTTATAAGACATGGATAATTTTGCGAGCAGTATGGATTTTACACACGCTGAGTGAGAGGAGCAGTCTGCATGGATATTAGGACTTTCTTGACGCTTTCCAGCATGAGAACCCTATTTCACCATCTTTTTGCAAATATAAAGGGCCTTGCATACCTCACACTCACCACTGTCCATTGTTGCAAGACATTTCTGCGCAAAGAAACTCTCCTGCTAGGGAAAGGAATGGCAATAGTGTAAGCTTAAGAAAAACAGGATATGTCGGGGCACATTTACAAGAACTGAGGCACCGTCATCGATGCGTCAGATTTCTTATGCCTGCCGCAAATGCCCTAACGGTGCCATCGATGCGCTGTATTTGCAGTACAGTGCTCCATGGTGCAAGAATTTACAGATGCATCAGAAATTTGAACTCATATTTTGGTGCTAAAGTAACACATTTCTGCAGTTGGTCGTAAGAATGATGCAATTCCAGCAATACATCAGAACACAGAGGCGAGTCCCATGTTAAAAGCCCTGCGTCACTCCTTACGCCTGGTTTGAGCAGGGATTTTTGACAGAATCAAGTCTTGGAGTGACGCCATACAAAGTTGTACATTTCACTGCTTCAGTTCCATGTGGCTTTTACCGTGGGAACACCTAGCCTGCATACATTACACCTGGCGCAGGTTCAATGTGACACACGCCTCTACAAACTCATGCATTGGGCCCAAAGTGTCAGTTTGTAAATATGGAGCAGTGAGGAACACTGATTGCGCCACCGCCGTGTAAAAAGAAATGATGCTGCTGTGGCGCCAGCTCCTTACAAATATGTCCCTAAATGAGCAAAACGTAGCCAAAAATTAGGATCCTCACGAGGTTACGCTTGCATGATAAAAATTACAGAAGGGCCTAATTATCCAAATAAACTCCAAAAAATTCCACTTATGCTGGCCTGCACTAATGTGCTTCAGATGTCTCAGACTGGTGAGGTCATTAAGACTCAGTGGGTGGCTTTCAAGCCCGTCAGGTCAGCAGAGAACCTGCCTCCCCCCTCCATTGCGGGATTACTACTCACCACAATAGCATCACTGAATTCTGTGTATCCAAGTGCATGCAGGATGTTTCGTCTTTGATCTGCATATTTTTCTTTGTCAGAAACAAATCCTGAAAAAAATTCAACTGGCCCTGATGCACGGTGTGCTTCCTCCCATCAAGAAGGGTCTTTTGTATTGTTACCTGTTCTGGACCCGAAGCTTTTCTTGTGGGCCCTAAAATGGAAAGAAATTTACATCAGAAGATGAGCCCTATTGATGTTGGGTCTTTTGATGTACATTGAGTGATGACACTGTGGTGGTTGGGTATCCATCGCAGGTTTCTAATGGTGGAGTCAGCCGAGGGAGGTAGCAATGAAGGTGGTCCCATGCAAGAATATCTAAAACAAGGACGCAATGAAGTGTGAGATGTCTGCACCTGGCTGTCAGCAGCCTTCCTGAAGCCATAATCAGGGACAGAAAATAGGGCAAACCCTGCCTCGAACCTTCCTCATCTTTAACAACAGCATCTGTAGTCCCTCCTCTCACCTCTATCATCTAGCAAATGGCAGTTGTCAGACTTCACTGGGGGCCGCAGGGCGGACAGGTGCTACTAGGACCAATCCACTGTGGTTGAGGTCATTTGCTTTTGGTGTCCTGAAGCCCGCCCTGGTATGGCTCTGCAAACTCGGCCAAGTACAACACTTTCTTCACTTGGCTCTTAGGGTGTTAGGCGCAAGGTATCTGAGGGAGACTGTGTTGAAGAATGAGTTCAGAGCTCAACAATCAAATTACTGACACTGTAACTCAATGCTCAGCCCAGTAGTTGTCTTGTTTCATCTTCATAAACCATTCAATTGCCATGTGACAAGATTCATAAAAAGTTAATTTGTGGGAAAACAAGTAAATTTCTTGCTGTCACTGATTAATTGATCAGAAAAAATTATTATTAGCAGCAATCTGCAGGCAGGCCTTCCTTCAGTATGCATTGTCTTCCCTTAAGTAGGAATTTAACTTTGTCATGGGCATCCTCATCATCCTCCCCAGACCCCCACTTCTACTTACCAAAAGCATACCTCCCACACTCCCCTCTGCTTTGTAGAGATTCCTGTCCCTCACCTTCTTGGAACTACTCTGCTGACAGACAATTGTCTTCTACCCACTGTTGAAGACCACCCTAATAAACCAACTCCTTCAACTGATGGCCACAGCAGCAATAACATTATCTCCCAAATTCCAACCTCCCACCCCCCAAACTTCCTCCACATTCACCATTGCCCAGCCTCTACTCCTAGCAAGCCAGAACATAAAACTCCTTTCTATACCCTTAAATGTTCCCCCACAATCTGATTTTATATAGGGGGGGGGGTTCAAAGTTGAAAAAGTATTTCCTCTACAATTGTGTGAACTTCTCTTTAAAAGATTTCCTGTACTCTTGGATTTCAGGATCTGCGGGTAAAAAGCTTTCCAAAACCTTCGTCGTTAGTGGAAGGATTCTCCAATAAAATGTTTTGCATGAAAATCATAAAATCATTTTGGAATCTGGAAAACGGCTGCCGAAGCAAATTGTGGAGAAGTTATGTTAAAACTTTGCAAACATTTGTAAAAGTATGATGCTCAACATTTGTTGAAATTTTCAAGTATCAAACATTGTCAACCCACAAACTATATTTGTGTCTATAGCTTGCTACTAAGCATCATTTTCCAGGTAGAAATATTTCTACTTTCTACCTCTCTAAATCGCGATCCTGCTGATGTGCATCTCTTTCAACTATTCAAATGGTCTTCCAGCTGAGATAGCCATCCACCTTAGATGCACCAGTTTAGATAGCTGGAAGTAATGAGAGCCAAGATAGGCCCCATCTTGTCGTATGGCTTCAAGATCTTCCTTGGCAAGCTGAGCATCGCACTCAATATGTACGTGATTACAATTTATAAAAAGGTGCTCCGGGTGCCAAAATCTTCGTCCGCTGCACAGATTCGATTAGAGTTAGGCCTTACAAACTATGTCTTGCAAAGCATGCCGGCCGTTCTTAACCTGTGCCATAAGCTGAGACAGGCCAGAGCTGACTAACTCGAGTCCCTGCTATGGTCTGACATCAGTGCCAATACTTCCGGTGGGTTACACAGTCAAAACATCAATGAATGCATATCACAACTATCAGCAAGAGATCTGTGGTCCTCAATCCTAGTAAAAATGCATTCAAATAAGCATCCAGAAACGAATATAACTGTGTTCCAGAATGTTAGACAGAGAGACTGTAGCCAAACGTAAGCACGCATGGACAGTAATAAATTAGTACCAGCTGGCCACTCCCTTGCCACACCTAGCCTGTACATACTCCCTATATCTAAAACAGAGATATTGGGCTCAGAGGCTTGGCGAGTGGCTTCTCTTTAAACATCTACCTTCCTGGAGGTGCTCTACAGACGAACTTGTGTGCAGGGGCTGCAGTTAATCAGTTGAACCCCCGGAGCATGTTGTATGTAGCTTCCCAGCCTTGTTGGCTCTGCGCAGAACAAAGTTGAGGCCTGTGTGGAATAAATTGGGAGTACGGACTTGCAGGCAGAGCATTATTGCTGCTTTGAGTTCCAAATATTTTATTGAATTTTGTTCAAATACAACTAATAAAGACAATACATAAAATATTATTATTTAGCAAAAATACCTAAATAACAAAGCATACCGTAACCAAAGTCATAAAAAAATTACAATAGGTAGTAAGAAATTACATATTTAAAAGATACATAAAGGGAGAAAGGAAGGAAGGGGAGGAAGGGAACAAATATTACAACTAATGCATAAGATGCATACAGAGCTACTATATTTCATAATAAGAATAATCTGGTAGCGTAAAAATCAGAATTAAAAATTATTAATACAGCATTAAAAGGATAAATATACATCAACAGTTAACCAAAAAGATTGATAAGAGAAAGAATTGTGAGTAATTCCATTCATGGGTAATTGAGCACCTCTTCTAGAAAAAATAACCCACGACCACCAAGCATTAACAGATAACATAGAAACATCTTTCAAACAAAAAGTAATGGATTTTAAAGCAGCTGAGATAAGGAAATTGAAAAGTTTGCATTCTTAATCATGTAAATTTTCTGATAGCATATTTACAAATTATTAATTGAAACATCAATTTGAAGTTTAAAAATCTTTTTTATGATATCACAAACTTCAGACCAAACTTTAAAAACCGAAGGACAATCAAAAAGCATATGTTGTAGTGTACCTGGATGTAATTTACAGTGCCAACAATCTGGAGAGGGGAGAAGTTTAGCTTGGAATAAACGTGATGGAGTCCATAAACGATTGCAGAGGATATAAGAATTAGTTTGGTAAATTGAAACAGGCAGCCATCCAGATATACTACTAAGCCAAATATCTTTCCACGTAACAGTAGATAAAGAAAGTAAAAGTTCATTGTTCCAAAAAGTGGAAATCATCTCTATATTGCTATCTAGAGTATCTGGTATTTTTTTTATATAAAATAGAAACCCCATGGGATGATTGTGAAACTGTTTGAATATAAATTGATAAATCAGCTTAACATTAGAAGGAATGGCATTCTAAAATTGAATTGCAAAAGTATTGATACTTAATAAGGTCAGACTTACATAAACCAAATCTTGTTTGCAACATTTCAAATGAAATAAAAGTATTATTGGAATAAACATCTTTGAGATAAAAAATACCAGCCTTAATCCATGAAAACCAGAAACTAAGATTTCTGTTTAATTTAATAACATTACTATACTATAGTGATAACTCATCAGTATTGTTCATGGGAAAAAGAAAAATTAAGTCAAGATCATTAAATATCATTTTAGTAGATTTAATAATAACTGATTTTTGAAAAAATTGAGTATTGTTATGCATGGACACCAAAGTAGGTAACCGAAATGGGTTTACTATTGATTTCTCAATACAGTGCCATGCAGGAGGATTATTTTAAAAGGAGTGATTAAACCATAATGAACTTTGTTTTAAAATAAAAGCTTCATGATCAAGAAAAAAGTCAAGGATACCGAATCCAGCATTACGTTTAGGAACTTTTAATTTTTTATAATTAATACGAGGAGATTTGTTGTTCCATAAAAACTTTGACAATAATTTATCAACATCTTTATAAAACATTAATGGAAATTGAGTAGGAACTATGGCAAGGGTATAAAAGATTTTGGGGGCTATATTCATTTTAATACAATCCATCCTACCCCACCATGAAAGATGTAATGATGACCATTTAGACGTTTTGTCTTTAATATAATTTAGGATGAAATCACAATTTAAATTTATTGTCGATTTTATGGATGAGGAAAATAAAATTCCGAGATATTTTAACTTATTCTTTTGCCAAATAATTTCATGCATGGGAAGCACATCAGGAGTGCAATAAACATTTAAGGGAAAAAAATCAGTTTTGTTGGTATTTAAAGTGTATCCAGAAACTGTAGAATACTTTGTTATAATATCCATTAATGATGGGAAAGACGATATAGGGTCACTAACAAATAAAAGCACATCATCCGCATAAGCAAGGGTTTTAACAGTAACGTCCTTAATAATGATTCCTTTAATATTATCACATTTTCTTATTAAGGTAAGAAAAGGTTCAATGCCAATTAAAAATAAGAGAGGAGAAAGAGGACATCCTTGTCTTGTACCTCTAAAAAGTGAAAATTGAGATGAAATTTGGCCATTAATAAATAAACGAGCAGTAGGGGCAAAATATAGAGCTAAAATGATGCGAATAAAAGTATCCCCAAAATTAAATGAGGATAACATATGAAATAAAAATTGCCAATGGAGTTTATCAAATGCCTTTTCAGCATCTAAGGCTAAAACTACAGATGGTACCGATAAAGTAGGACTTTGTTCAATAATATGTAGCAAAGTTCTCGTATTAATAGCATAATATCTATTCTTCATAAAACCAGACTGATCAGGGTGTATAATAGAATCTAATATGGGGCCCAATCTAGTAGCAAGTATTTTAGCATATAATTTACAGTCTTGATTAGTTAAGGATATAGGACGATAATTAGACACAAGGGTGGGATCTTTCTCTGGTTTCGGAAGTACTATAATTAAAACTACTGTAAAAGAACCAGCGGTAGATCCTATAGATCCAAAAAACATAAAAAGTTGGTGTAAAAAAGGTAAAAGGTGAGAATGAACTTCTTTGTAGAATTCCGCTGGAATCCCATCAGGACCCGGAGATCTGTTCTTTTTAAGAGATTTTATAGCTGATAAGATTTCATCTTTAGTAATGGGAACATCAAGTCCAATTTGATCTGATTGAGAAATCTTGGACAACTTACAGGAATTTAAAAAGGAATCGATTAAGGAAACATCCTGAAAATCGGGTTTATTATATAATGTAGAATAGAAATTCAAAAATTCATTAACAATTTCATTGTGAGAGAGAGCAATTTTACCATGTGGACCATGAATTGAGTTGATTTGAGTTTTATCTTTTTTTATGCACAGATAATTAGCTAATAGTCTTCCGGATCTATTGGCATTAAAGCTAAATCTGGCTTTGGCATTAGAGATTTGAATACCTGCTCTTTTACTAATGATTGAATTAAATTCATAACGCAATTTTTGTAGTTTAAATTTATATTGAGGATTGTTGGATGTAATGAAAAGTCGTTCAAATTTCGCAATCTGTTTTTGTATGTTTTTAGCATTAGCATAAAAGGCTTTATTTTCGTTAGCCATAATAGATATTGTTATACCCCTAATATACACTTTGAAGCATCCCATCTGTTAATCATAGAAGTAGAGCCTTCAGGATTAAGTATAAAATATTCTTGAATGGCAGCTAAAGGTTTAGGCTTGTTATACTCATTTAAAATTATAGCAGTGTTCATGCGCCATCTAGATTGTTTAGTATAAGTTGATTCCAAATTCAAAACCAAAGAAATCAGCATGATCTGAAATGTCAATGTTACCAATATTAGGAGCAGTTATTGAACTAATTTGTTGCCTGGAGACCAATAAACAATCAATTCTAGAATGGGAATTATGAGGGTTGGAGAAGAATGTAAAACATTTTTTCTGTAGGAAAATGTAACCTCCAAATATCAACTAACTTAGTGGCTTGAATAAATGATTTGAAAGCAAAATAAACTTTAGAAGGGTGAAACTTAGTAAAAGATAATCTATCTAATAAAGGGTCAAAGATAACATTAAAATCACCTCCAACAATTAAAGGGGCATTACCGACCTTTAGAACCTCTGTTGTAAGATTAGTCCAAAAAACTGGGTCATCTGCTGTAAGACCATAAACATTTAATAAAAATAGAAATGAGTCATGAACTTTAATTTTAACGAGTATATATCTACCATCCTTATCAGAAGTTTTACTCAAAATTTGACAGTGAAGTTTTTTTGCCAAGAAAATAGCTACACCAATTTTTATTACCATTGGCAGGAGAAGAGACAATAGCATCTACCCATTTCTTTTTCATATAATCTAAAATTTGATCATCTATATGAGTCTCTTATATAAAACAAACATCAGCTTTGCAACAACCTAGATAATCTAGAATTTTTGTACGTTTAACTGGATGGCGCAATCCTTTAACATTTAATGAAACTACTTTAATATTATGTATATTAGCCATAAGAGAAGAAAGGAGAAAAGAGTGCGAGAAGAGGAAGAAATAAGAAGATCAAGAGAATGTGAAAAAGGTAGCTCCAAATAAGGAAGAAGGAAAGGAAAAATGAAAAAACAAAACATGGAAAAAACGACAAACAGAAGACAGAAATGTGAAAAGTCAAACGCAAGCATGACCGGAACTGCTGGAGCCCATTATAGAGAAATTTCAGTACTGTGTCAGAAAAGGCATAACTGGCAAAAAATAAGTTACAGAGTCATTGGTATCCATAGAGTGCTGTAACTGATGATCCAAAAAATGCCTCAAATCTTCTGGACGCCGAAAAGATTTTGAAAAATTATCCTTCCAAATGCGCATCGTCGATGGATCAAAAAGACCATATTTGCAGCCTAGACTTCGTAGTTGAGGACGTAGAGCAGTGAATTCTTTGCGAATTGAGACCGTTTCTTTTGCGAAGTCTTGATGAATAAATATTCTATTCCCATTGACCATCAATGAAGGTATTTCTCTAGTTGCTTTTCTGATTAGAACCAAATGGTGGTGTCGAAGAACTTTAAAAATCATTTGTCGCGGTTTTGTGTGTTGAGGATTCCTATGTGAGAGAGTCCTATGAGCTTTATCAATTTCAAACTTTTCTGAAAATGTAATTTGTAAAAGACCAGGTAATACGCTCTCCAAATATAGTCTACAGTTATCTCCCTCAACATTTTCAGGTAAATTAAATATGCGTAGATTATATTGTTGTCACGGGGAACACGGGGAACAACCCCTCGCCGAGGGGGACTGGTGGGCACACCACGACATGACAAAGCCTGTGATTTATACTCCCCAGGACGATCCGTGGACTTCATCCGACACCGGACCTTCCCCGGAGGACGCCTGTTGCTTTAACTGGGAAACCCTCCCAGTGACTACCGCCCTCTGTGCAGACCTAAGCAGCCGGCAGCCAATAAATATCCTCGAGACAAGGAGCCGGGGGTGTGACGACACCGGAGGAAGCGGAGAGAGCGAGAGCCAAGGTGGAAGAGAGCGACGGCCAGACGACGGGAGAACGGAGGAACCAGCGAGGAGCAGAAGCGATTCGGAGGAAGGAAAGCCGGAGCAAGGAGGTCTCCGCAACCACGCTCCGCCGAGCCACGCTCCAGGGAGAGTGTGGCTATCCCAGGTACGGGATCGCTTCTCGGGCTGGGTCGGGAGGCGGGAGAAGGGAGGGCGGCTCTAGACGCCACCACTCGCCGCCGTGTACATAGTGTATATACCCCCTCCTCACAAAACACCCCCCCCCGAGACGCGGACTGGGTCACCGTTGCACTGGTGTGTGTATTCCCTCACTTCCCCTCCTTCACGATTGTGCCTGACCGGGCGTGAGACTAACGATAGTCTTTCTCTTTTCCTTTTGACACCGGCACCGGAGTTCCTCCAGTCGGCTGTAAACCACGCCCCACCCACGAGCAAGACTCGGACCCGGAGATCAGACGACCGCCTCACCAGGAAACCGGACTTGCTTCCCTCCTACATACCTACCCTGTATAAGACAATAAAATCACTCTATACAGCAGCCCACGCTCTAGCGTCCTCCTTCGAACCCGCTTACACTGGTGGAGAATGCGGGCATAGAGGACCCATCTGTACAGCAAGATGGACGCGCTGATACAGCATATGATCAAGGGACAGGAGAAGCTGGAATGGGCGGTAGAACGCCAGATGGCTTCTGCGAGCGCAGACAGGGAGGTCTTTAAGGACACGATAGCGGCCCAGTTGGAGGGGTTACAGAGAGCCGTAACCACAGAGAGCCGTAACCGACCCCGTGGTGGGCACCGGGAGAGACGGACGCCACACCACCCCTGCCGGAATATCCTTACAAAAGTATGTCCAGGGGGACAATCCGGATGCGTTTTTTACGAACTTCGAAAGGGTCGCTAGAGCCTGTAGCTGGCCGGTGGAGAAGTGGCCTTTCTTCCTGGCCCCCCTGCTGACGGGAGAGGCTCAAGCCGCATATCAGGTGGCCAATGCCACCGGTGATGCCCCGTACGGCTCTATTAAGGCCCTCATTCTGGATCACCTGGGCCTTGACGCAGAAGCCTATCGGGTTCGCTTCCGTAAGGAGAAAGGAGCGCATGGTGACAATCCGAAAACCCTTTATTTCCGACTGAAAATGGCAGCAGACAAATGGCTTAGTCCCGGTACAAGTACAAAAGAGGAAATAATGGAAAAGATATACCTTGAGCAGTACTTAGAGGCCCTGCCCTATCACACACAGAGGTGGCTTAGACAACACACCCACCTGACGGCGGAACAAGCCGTAGAAATGGCCACTACCTTCTCCAGAGCACAGCCAAAGGGGTACGTCGGGGACCTGGAGAAAATGCGCAACACCCCCACACGGATTGAGAAGAGACCAAAGATCCCTGAACCCCCAAAAGGTCGTACCACAAGATATGAGGTTCCCGCCCCGAGGGGACCCCAATGCTTTGACTGTGGGGAGTGGGGCCACATCGCCCGGGCCTGTCCAAGGAAACGACCCGTAGACGAACCCATGGAGGTGGGGTATATACCCAAGTCTATCCTCTACACCGCAGAAATGGGGTCCCCTTTTCACGTTCAGATGCAGGTAAATGGCTCATCCTTACACGCACTGCTGGATTCGGGATGTAGGCAGTCCGTTATTCAGGGGTTGTGGGTGGCTCCTGAACAAGTTATACCGGACGCTTTCGTACACATTCGGTGTGTCCATGGGGACGTTAAGCCGTATCCAGTGGCTGATGTTCCCGTGGTACAACCCTCTGGGGCCAGGAGCAAGATACGAGTAGGAGTCCTTGACAATCTTCCCGAAGAGCTAATCATAGGGACCGATAATCCCCAATTCCAAGATATGTTCCGCATGGCCCTGTCTAAGACGGGAGGAGGGGAAGAACACCCTATCAGGAGGGAGAACATCCCGGCCCCAGCCCTGATAACGGCAGAACCCTGGCTCCTGAATCGTAGCTTTCGATTCGCCCAGGCCAACGATGCCACACTCCTAAACGCATGGGAACATGCCCACAGATCCATAGGAGTAGACCCTGTAGGATATCCCCGGTTTCTCATTAAAAACGACCTACTCTACAGACAGGGAGCTCCCTCCGAACCACACCAGCTCATAGTGCCCCAATCCTTTAGAGAACAAATCCTCTTTTTCGCACATTCCCACCTCACGGCAGGACATACTGGGACGGAGAAGACCACACAAAACGTACTCCGACACTTCTATTGGCCTGGCATCTACAAAGACACCAAAGAACCTTGTCAGTCCTGCACAGTATGCCAGACGAGGAACACACAGAGACCCCCAGCTGTGCCACTACAACCCCTCCCCGTGATAGGCTCCCCGTTCGAAAGAGTGGGGATGGACCTCATAGGTCCTCTACCCCGTACAAAACGAGGCCATACCTATGTGCTAGTAGTGGTCGACTATGCTACACGCTTTCCGGAGGCATTCCCCTTAGGAGCCCCCACCACCCGGAACATTGCCGACCGGTTCGTGGAGCTGTTCTCAAGAGTCGGCTTTCCGAAAGAAATATTGACTGACCAGGGCACACCGTTTGTCTCTCGCCTGATGAAGGAAGTCTGCAAAATCCTTGATGTTCGCCAGATCAAAACCTCCGTGTACCACCCGCAAACCGACGGGTTGGTGGAACGCTATAATGGAACCCTGAAAGCGACCCTCAAAAAGATGCTACACGTAGAGGGCAAAGAATGGGACCAGATATTACCGTTAGCCCTATACGTTATAAGGAGCCAGGTACAGAGCAGTCTAGGCTGCTCGTCCTTTGAGCTGTTGTACGGACGAAGACCCAGGAGCCTCATGGAGATGACGAAGGACGTATGGGAGAAAGAAGACATAGAGAGCACTCGAGAGATGTTAGAGTACACACAGGAGTTACAATCTAAGCTAGGGAAACTCCGCGACCTAGCCTACTCAAATCTGGAGAAACGACAAGAAAAACAGGCAAGATATTACAATCGAGGGAAAAGATGGAGGACTCTTACAATAAACGACTGGGCCTTGGTGATGCTACCTACATCCTCACAGAAGTTCCTGAAGGAATGGAAGGGACCATACCGAGTAGTGGCAACCATTGGAAAGACTACCTATAGGCTACAGATCACCCCAAGACGAACACAGGTGTTTCACATCAACTTATTAAAGAAGTGGATCGGACCCCCACCCAAGAACACGAACCTCACGGTACCCATTCCGCCGAAGGAACCAAACACGTTACACCATCTGGTGATCAACCCAGACATAGGCCCGGAAAAGACCGAGGAACTGCTGGAGATGTTACATACTCACGCCTCGCTGTTTTCCAATGCCCCGGGGAGAACGCACTTGGCAGAACATCGAATAGACACCCCTCCAGGGAAAATCATCAAACAAAGACCGTATCGCATACCAGCAGCCTGAAGAGAAGCGATACAGCAAGAAGTACAGGATATGTTACGGCTAGGAGTGATACGCCCGTCTAGAAGCGAATGGTCATCACCAATAGTGATGGTGCCTAAGCCAGATGGAAGCATACGGTTTTGTATGGACTTCCGTGCTCTCAACGACATCTCCTCCTTTGATGCCTACCCTATGCCTCGCATCGACGAACTGATAGAGAAGCTAGGAGAAGCCCAATATATCACCACGCTAGATCTAACGAAGGGCTACTGGCAGGTGCCGTTGAGGGAAGCAGATAAGAAAAAGGCCTCTTCGAATTTACGGTCCTGCCCTTCGGACTACACGGTGCCCCGGCCACCTTTCAACGCCTGATGAATGAGGTGTTGAAGGACCACAAGGAGTTCTCGTCAGCCTATTTAGACAATATCGTCGTCTTCAGCCCGGATTGGCCTACGCACCTCCAACACCTGCATACTCTTCTTCTGGCTCTACATAACGCAGGTCTCCACGTGAACGCAAAGAAATCGAGGGTTGCCTTCCAGAAAGTGAACTATTTGGGTTATGTATTGGGGCACGGTCTCATTGCTCCCCAGACGGAGAAGGTAAAAGCCATTACCGACACACCATTTCCATCTACAAAACGAGACATGAGAGCATTCTTAGGCCTAATCGGGTATTATAGACGATTCATACCGAACTTCTCCGATCTGGCTTCCCCACTGACAAACACCCTTCAGAAAAACGTGAGTCCCCGAATCTTCAAAGAACCTACGGTGGAAATGAAGAACGCCTTTCAGGACCTGAAAAACATCATAACATCCAGCCCCGTGTTGTCATCCCCGGACTTCTCCAAGCCATTCATATTACATACGGATGCCTCCAATCACGGGTTGGGGGCGGTGCTGTCCCAAGTGCTTGATGATAACATAGAGCACCCCATACTGTTCATTAGTAGGAAGCTCTTTCCTCGGGAGACCAAATACCCCACGATAGAACGGGAGTGCCTCGCAATTAGATGGGCAGTCAACAAATTACGTTACTACCTAGAGGGGCGACACTTTACATTATATACTGACCACGCACCCCTGCAGTGGATGAGCCATAACATCTCTAACAACCCTAGCGTCCTCAGGTGGTTCCTTGCCCTACAGCCCTTTTCCTTTTCATTGAAACACCGTAAAGGGTCAGAAAACGGCAGTGAAGACTACCTGTCTCGGACGTGTCTTCTCCCCGAGCGGGAGAATCCAGTGGTGGAGGAGTGTCACGGGGAACACGGGGAACAACCCCTCGCCGAGGGGGACTGGTGGGCACACCACGACATGACAAAGCCTGTGATTTATACTCCCCAGGACGATCCGTGGACTTCATCCGACACCGGACCTTCCCCGGAGGACGCCTGTTGCTTTAACTGGGAAACCCTCCCAGTGACTACCGCCCTCTGTGCAGACCTAAGCAGCCGGCAGCCAATAAATATCCTCGAGACAAGGAGCCGGGGGTGTGACGACACCGGAGGAAGTGGAGAGAGTGAGAGCCAAGGTGGAAGAGAGCGACGGCCAGACGACGGGAGAACGGAGGAACCAGCGAGGAGCAGAAGCGATTCGGAGGAAGGAAAGCCGGAGCAAGGAGGTCTCCGCAACCACGCTCCGCCGAGCCACGCTCAAGGGAGAGTGTGGCTATCCCAGGTACGGGATCGCTTCTCGGGCTGGGTCGGGAGGCGGGAGAAGGGAGGGCGGCTCTAGATGCCACCACTCGCCGCCGTGTACATAGTGTATATACCCCCTCCTCACAAAACACCCCCCCCCGAGACGCGGACTGGGTCACCGTTGCACTGGTGTGTGTATTCCCTCACTTCCCCTCCTTCACGATTGTGCCTGACCGGGCGTGAGACTAACGATAGTCTTTCTCTTTTCCTTTTGGCACCGGCACCGGAGTTCCTCCAGTCGGCTGTAAACCACGCCCCACCCACGAGCAAGACTCGGACCCCGGAGATCAGACGACCGCCTCACCAGGAAACCGGACTTGCTTCCCTCCTACATACCTACCCTATATAAGACAATAAAATCACTCTATACAGCAGCCCACGCTCTAGCGTCCTCCTTCGAACCCGCTTACTATTGTCTGTTATGATTTTCCAAGTCCAATAATGTTGAGCACATAGGTGAAAGTTTTGCGACGAATGGAGTAAATTTTGACCTTATTATCCTGTATTTTAATGGAATTATCCGATATTTTCATTGACAGGCTGTTCATGTCTTTACGCACATTTTTTACTTCAGATGCAATAGCGTCTGTATTGACACGAAGTGCCTGAATCTCTTCCAATATTAAAGAGAGTGAGGGGTCAGAAGACTCCACTACTTTAGATTTAGGAGGAGGAGGAGAAACTTGCTGCCTCCTTTTATTAACAGATCCTTTATTTTCCATTTGAAAGTGAAAATAAAAGTCAGAAATATAATTGCAGAAGCAAAATACCAAATGAAGAAATGAAAGCTGTGGAACTAACCAAGAAATGACTGGTGCAGCAGCTAAAATGGGCTGGGGGAGTGGCTAGGCCCAAGCCAGGCCCTTTCCTGAAAGCTCACTCCGCCCCCTTGACAGAAAGCCTGGCTGTACCTGAAAGCTGTGCAGGGAGCAGGAACCAGGCAGTGAAAGAACCCACTTCCGTTGTGCAGAAACGTCCAAAACTGCTCCATAATGCAGGTAAAACCTTTATGAATGCAGCGACCCCCTCCAGGGCAATTTTCTGACAGGAATCGGCGTTTTTAGATGAAAACGGGCTGAAAATGCGCAAAAACTCTCACGCGGCGGCCATCTTGGATAGCGCGCTCGAGCGTCTCCCATTATTGCTACTTTGAACCCAGAGAACACGGCTCTAAACATCGGCCTCACGACTCTTATCCACCAAGCTTAAAGCAAGTTTAAGCAGCCCATCAGCTGGTAACAAAATCAAAGCTATGAAGCTTCTGCCCCAGTTGGTTCTAACGGATGGCACACAAAATCTCTAGCCGCTGCCGGCAGCCGAACTTTTGAACAAGAGACCTGGTTATTCTTATTTTGCAATCAGCTCTGCGCCTTCCCGATCGCCTTGAATAAACTGCTGCAGCTTCTTATTGAGGATTTGAGCTTTTCAGAGAATTTTTCTTAATCATTTTTTATCATCAGACTACCACATTGCCAGGCCACTTGGCTTTCTAAGCACCCCAGTGTTTTATCACCTTGACCCGGCACTTGCTTATGTTCCTGTATGTACTTCAGAGTAACTTTACTCTCACTGTTATATGATGGCTATCTTGCTTTAGAAGGGAGCTTCTACCCACTGTACATTTTAAAATATACATGTTATGTGTAAAAAGTTAATTATTGCTTTTATACACATTGTAACAATTTGATTTTATCAAATAATAAAAATGATCAAGATCTCTATAGTTTAGATAGCTATCCAGCTTAGGAGCACAAGTTGAGAAGCCGTCCAGCTTGGGTGCACCTGTTTAGTTCGTCTTCCACCTTAGATGCAGCAGTTTAGATAGCCGTCTAGCTTAGGTGCACAAGTTGAGAAGCCCTCCAGCCTGGGTGCACCTGTTTAGTTCATCTTCCACCTTAGATGCAGCAGTTTAGATAGCCGTCCAGCTTGGGTGCACAAGTTCAGAAGCCGTCCAGCTTGGGTGCACAAGTTGAGAAGCCGCCCAGCCTGGGTGCACCTGTTTAGTTCGTCTTCCACCTTAGATGTCCAGCTTGGGTGCACAAGTTTAGAAGCCGTCCAGCCTGGGTGCACCTGTTTAGTTAGTCTTCCACCTTAGATGCAGCAGTTTAGATAGCCGTCCAGCTTGGGTGCACCATTTTAGCCGTCCAGCTTAAATTTACAAGGATGCACCACTCTGAAAGTCTAAAACATGGTGTCATATTCTATTAATAAATTACTTCATTCCAGTTACTGCTGTCAGATGCTTCATTTTGCAGCTCTCCTTTCTCCATAGAGCACCCCACTCCTCTGACCACCGAGAGTAAGCAGCACACGAGGGAAAGAGCAACAAAGAGAGAAGCAGAGGGTATTTGATGAGGGAAGAAGCAGATGGAGGCGAGAGCTGAAAAACACATACATTCTCATGGAGTGTTTAAACAAAAAGAGAAAAGTAGTTCCTTTTAAGTGAGCAGTGGAAGTATACAAGCCTACCATTTAAAAGGATGGTAAAAAGGATATGCTCCAGGGAAAGGACAAACACAAGAGGAAGGCAAACCATTAAATAAGAGGCAAACAAATAACAGCAACAACAAATATAACCAATAGTAAGTAATGGGTGGGCTGTAATTTCAGTGTATGTTTTTGGGAAGTCCATAAAAGGTATTTCGCAACCAGTAATCTTGAGCGGTCTGTTAGGTGAGATCTTAAAAAGGGTTACCCAAACTGTAAGTTGGAGAATGCTAGGAAAAACAAAAGCTTTCTAATGAGAAAACTATATTGAAATTACAGGCTGGTTGGGGGGGAGTGAAATCTTTATTTCGAAAAAGTCTCCAAGATGGCGACAGAACAGGAGTGCTCTCTATGAGCTCTTCGAGGGTCGGGATCACTATCAGTGAAAATCCCTGAGTTTCCCTGCCATCCATCCTCCCAAGTGACCTGCCCCGAAGAACCGTTATCTGGAAAGCTAACACGTTGTCCAGAGAACCTTTGCTGCTGAGCCTGCCACCGTAGATTGATGGAGTGAGGATTACATTATCTTCTGGATGTGCAAGGTGGGAAGGCTCTCAGCGAGGACAGTGTCACCGCCGGTCCTGTCTGAGCGGAGAGCGCAGAACGCCCTCCGAGGGGTCTTCTACCACCGCTAGCAGCGGAGACACTCTCCTACTCAGAGACGGGCAGCAGAGGGGCAGAGAAGAGCATCAGCCCACCATCTTTGTTTGGGAGGAGAAAGGCTGCCCAGATGACATGGACGGACACAGCAAGTAGCTGACCTGCTGTCCTGACCAAGCGGAGACAGCACAGCCTGCCTTTCTGGTCTGCTCTCTGCCTGATAGCATTCCCTGAACCACAGGAGCCGCTCTCTTCCACAGATGGAGATGGCTCCACACTGATGAATACAGGCCCCAGCTAGGCCCGCAAGAACAAGGGTTCGCTCTCCTGTAACGGAATCTATAAGGAAGTTGGCACGGAAACTGCAAAGTACAAAGACAACGTTTATTAACCCTTAAGGGTGGTCCTACAATCCACACAACACTCTTCAGTATTGCCTGGAGTAGCACACAGAACATTCGTACACAGTCCCCTTTTATACACAACAGAGGGGCTCATAGTGGGTGGATACAACGTAAGGCCGAAGAACATTACCATTTATGGTCATTCTCGATACTGAATCAATACATGGGCGGAGCCAACACGCTCCTTGAGCCCGCGAACACATGGTCAAGCAAGGCTAATTATAACAGATGTGGTCAAGTCTGGGCATGCGCCAGATGGACAAGAGGGAGCTATTTATAAACTGTTGCTAGGCAGATTACAAGAGCAACTAACACAGAGGTCGGACTCTCCTCGTGACGAACACATGGCAGCATGTCAATACAAAATGGAGTCCGGACTTCGGTCAACATAACGAAGAAAACATGATCGCAAGGGAGAGCATTAATGTTTTCAGTAAATGCTTAATCACATTCTGCCTTAATTTACAACAGACGACCCTTTCAGCATTTACTGAAGACATCCGGTTTCCAAGAATAATCATCATATATATCAATTATCATCATTCCCTTAACCTCTTTAGCTAGACCCTTCTGGCGAGCAACATCGGCAATAGCTTTCTTATCTGGAATGCAGGATGAAATGCATACGGAACAGCACAATGGTCCACATTGAATACACATACAGAAAAGGAACAGAACTGCTATAATAATGCAGAGACCAGTTAAGACCTTCCATCCCCAGGCAGTAACCAACGCCCAAAACCATCCGGAAAAGGACCAAGTGCCGTTTTCTGTGTGGATTTCAGCTGCTATTTTATGCAGCTTGTTAATGGCATTATAGACGGATGGCGTATGATCAGGGATGAACACACAGCAGCTACTTCCAATAATTTTACAGGCTCCTCCTCGATCAGCTAGCATTACATCTAATACCATACGATTCTGCAACGCAACAATCCTAGTTATTTGTAACTCTTCCGTAAGATTCCCAAGAGCGGCAGCAGTCTGATTTGTCACAGCTTCTACCACTCTTGTCAATCTTCGGATCTTCCTACTATTCAAAGCAGCTCCAACAAAGAAAAACAGTCCTAAGTTAAAATCAATATACTGTTGCAAGCTGGTATCGGTCTGATCCACATCATCAATTGATAGAGTACGTTTATATCTATTTACAGTCACATTATTCAACAGTTTCAAATCCTTATGATATGACGCAGGTGCTAAGAATACAGGAGGTAATAGGAATGATACATAGCATACCCCAGACCACCCAGCCGGCAAACGGTAATAACCTTTATTTCCACATACAAAATAGGTATTATGGGACGCTAGGAAGGTACTGTTATTTAACCCGTCGATGTTTAGTACGGTTATGCAATCACTGACACCAACAGGGATAAAACCCACACTCTGGACACACAGGTCCGCTTGAGCTTGTGCTACTTGGATTACGAATTTGTCCTTCCCCACAGTGTCTCTTGTGTTCGTGAAGATATAGGGAATGGATTCATTGTCCGGTCGGTACTCTTCCCATTCCCAAATTGTCCCATTCGCTTGTGGATACCCATTCTTATCTTGATGACATTCTTTATTGAGTCTGAAAAGCAATCGTCCCACTGTCGGTTTCCGAGTGGCAAACAGCAAAGTGTACCATGCTCTACAAGAGCCATTATGAGAGAAAGGAAGTGGTATGAATGGCGTACCTCCTTTCTTCTGATGGGCTGGCATCATCCCACATATCCAACAGTTCGTAGCGTTCGTAGCAACGTGGGTGTGATGCAGCATCTGAATGAAAGTGTTATTCAAATAGGATTGTCGATGCTTCAACTCTTGATATGGCAATGTATAAAAGTAGTGCTCCGCAGGCACTGGAGTCGTCAACACAAGCGTCTTTCGAGCAGGAGTTGCCTCCTCCACAAACCATGTGGTTATACCAACGATAGCTACTGTTAGCATGAACCCCAACGCACAAAGGATTTTCTTCTTCTCCATGTCAAAAGAAACAATACCCTGATATCTTCCTGAAACTAAAAAGTCTGTCAGAACTCTTCCCCTTGGGCAGCGGTTGATTTCTTCACCAGCGGGCCAAGACGGGTGTCGCTACACTAATGCAGGGCTGATCCCCGGCCCTTGCCTCATCGGCTCTCCGTTTCACTAACCCAAGGGCCGTTCTGACAGTATGTCCCGGTACTGGAAACCTCACTTCCTTGGTCGCAGATGATATCGCCTTCCTCCAGAAGTCGCGTGGTCCGGAAAGAGCTCCTCAGTGTCGTTTGGCTCCGCAGCACGGCCTGTCTCTGCTGCTAGGATTTCTCGTTGATCGGTCAGCACGGCAGACTCCACCAATCCGGGCGGTACCTTTCGACAGTGTAAGGAATGGATCCAATTCTTCCTGTTCGAGACTCGCACTGCCGTCCTTGTTGCAAGGAGAACTTGCTCAGGTCCGACCCATCTCGGCTCCAAACTGTTCGTTCTGTCGAAGACCTTCACCATGACATGATCCCCAGGCCGGAGACCATGTCCTTCGCCGGTAGACCGATCAGGGAGCGCCTCTCGGACCTGTTGATGAATAGAAACCAAATTATCCGTTAACTGTGCCAGATAATCGCTCATCATTACACAAGGTACATCATACACAGCCTTAGGCCTTGGTGGACCCCAAATATTCATTGGGCGTCCAAATACAACTTCATATGGCGTAAGGCCAGTTCGAGAGTGTGGCACCGACCTAATTGACAATAACGCCAGTGGCAGGGCGTCTGGCCAAGTCAAAGATGTTGAAGCTTGGATTTTGGCGATCTTAAGCTTCAGTGTACCATTATACTTCTCGACTAGTCCTGCAGACTGGGGGTGGAATACGGCGTGGAACTTCTGGGTGATGCCTAGGCCCTTCAAGACATATTTTATAACATCCGCTACAAAGTGAGGGCCATTATCACTCCACAGAAGTCTACAGACGCCGTATCGAGGGAAAAACTCTTTCAGCAATAGCTTCGCTGTAGTCATTGCAGTATTGTCTTTCGTAGGGTACGCCTCAACCCATTTACTGAAGGCGCAGACCACTACTAGAACATACTTCAAATTGTTACAGCGCTCAAGCTGGATGTAGTCCATCTGCAGAACCTCAAAGGGTGCAGTGGGCGTCGCAAATCCTCCTGCTGGAGTTCGAGTGCCTTTCCCTGGGTTATACCTCAGGCAGATCATACAGGTCTGCACCACCCTCTTTGCTGTGCTAGCAATCTCTGGATGCTCCCAGACTTGGGTAAGCAATTTCACAATTGCGGAAGCTCCAACATGTGCTAGCCCATGTGCCATCTGAACCATAGGTTGTACAAAGGCCGTGGGTAATTTCCATCTATCCATCTGCTTATTTCTCCAACAGCCCTCATCATCCAGTTCCCCTTCGCTAGCCCATCGTTCCCGCTCTTTGTCAGAAGCGGTCCTCTGTATTTCTCGCACTTCTTCCTTCGCATCTCGCCATCTTTCCACCTGTGACTTTACTACATACATGGCAGTAGCGCCAGGCTGCATCGCGGTCTCCCGTGCTACTCGATCCGCTAACGCATTCCCTTCTCCAACTTTATCAACTACTTTCCTATGGGCACTACACTTAACAATGGCAATTTTCTTCGGGTATGTCAATGCGGTTAAGAGGTTGTGGACTAACTCCCCATGCATTATCTGTACCCCATGTGACGTTAAGAACCCTCTCTCCTTCCAGAGTAGGCCGAAATCGTGCGCTACTCCGAAGGCATAGCGGCTATCTGTGTAAACATTCACACACAATCCTGTACTGAGCTCACATGCTCGTGTTAAGGCTATCAGTTCCGCTGCTTGAGCTGATTTCTGTGGTATGCGTGCTGTCTCCACTATCGTGTGTAATGTGGTAATTGCATACGCTGCTGAAGTCGTACCATCTGGTAGCTTCAGGCATGATCCGTCTACCCACAACTCTCCATCTACCTCTGAAAAGGGCGTATCCTGGAGATCAATACGACCCTTTGTTTGTTCCTCAGTCACAAGAATACAATCATGCGCTTTCTGCGCCTCAGGCTGGGTCTCGGGGTATGGCAACAATGTGGCCGGGTTTAATGCTGCTGGTCTGGTTGCTCCAGACTGGCCCTTGCTCCCCTCCAAAGGAGCAGTCCTTCTGACCTTGCTGGTCAGAACCATCAGCTTATTTCATCTCCTACAACAATTGCTTTTGCCAAGGCTTGTTTGCTTCGATCAAGTCGCCGACAGCGAGAGCCTGCGTGGGATAGCTCGTGAACCGACTCCTGGACGTCGTCGACCTCCAGGGACCACGTGGCTGCAGAGACAAGCTACACCTTTCTTCCCGTTTGCACCCGACATTGCCTGGTACCCACCTGGTGCCACGCTGGTCACTGGCTAGTGACTGTGAACACTGTCCCCTCTGCTTACAGGTCTTCAACATCTCCGATCCACTCTTGGATCCACTGCATCTCTCCCGGACCGACCGCCTGCAGCATCTTTGTCTTCAGGCTCCACGGAACAGATAGAAGAAACCCGACGCACTTCGAGGCCTATGCACCCGCTTCCTGTGGGTGAGGTAAAGCTGGCACACCTGTGCCCAAGTGTAGTATTACATCTCTAGTGCCTGTGTTCCAAATCTTGAGTTCCTAGTCCATCCGGAAGATCCTCTTTGCAGTAACTTTGTACTTTTTACGCACCAATTGAAACCTATGGGAGCACGCGTGTGACTATTTGCTCTGCACACGCAACCCGTGGACCTCCTGGTCACTAACTGAAGTTAGCTCCTTGTAGGCCCAGCGATTCTAGAGGCCCTAGGCCTTTTCCCTTTTCTGTTCGTGGTACTTATACCACTATTTTAGTATATGGTTTGAGCGGCCACCAGGGCCTATCCATATAAAGTGCAACTTCTGTGTATTCTACTGTAATCTTGTTTGACGATTTGTGCTCCTGTGCTCATAAAGAGACTAGGGGTTACTTTGAGAAATAAATACATATATATTTTGAATATATATCTGTGTGGTGTCCTTTCATTGGTATAAAAGGGGGTTGCATTTGGTAAAACAGCTGGCTTAACACGCTTCACGAGTTTAGCCTCAAAGACTGCTTAGCCTATGCTACCACTAGGGCAGCTAGTCCGAAAAGGTTGACTTACAACCACACCATAAGGGTTGCTTGGCATGGTACAAGGTGATCACTTTAACTAGTGAGCATCATATACCAGGCCAACTTCTCACAGCCACCATTGCTGTTCACCCCGTATGACAGGTAGCCACCAGAGATAACCCACCATGGCCAAAGATAAGCATCCACCATTTGGAAAACAGGGCAAACTGGATAAATATTCTCCACAAGGGACTGGCTAGCCACGAATGTCAACTGGGTCTGGAGGTTTTCAGCAGTCAGATGGAGTCAGACCAGTTCTGTCACCTCAGGCAGTGCCTATATTGCAAGCCATCATCACTTCAAAGGACACTTTGGAGGTTATGATTGGAGCCGTTTGGGTGGGCATTACAAAGATAAGATGTGTGGCAAGCAGGCAACAGAATCACAGAAGCCGAGGTGCAAATCTCAGTTGTGGAAGACACTATTAAATGTATGCAACAAATATTAGCAAAGCTTACAACGTCGTCCAGGAGCCTGAAGGCCAGCATAAGGGATGAGGAGAGTTGAACACAATGTAATAATCTCTGGTTTGTGGGTTTCCCAGAGAACATTGGTGGTGGATTCCTGGTGCATTTCCTTGAGTAATGGTAGAGGTCACTGTTCCCAGCAGACTGGCTGTTCTTGTGCATTGTGATCTATCACGTCCAACTTGCTCTTCTGATATGACCCACCCTCCTCGGGTGGGCCTCTCGGGCCAAGCATAGTGAGGTTTCTGAATTGTAAAGATAGGGACGAAATGCTATGCTTCACAAGGAAGAAGGGACAAAAAAGGTGTGCATCAACTAAAGTAATGGTCTTCCTTGACTTTTATTATTATTGTATTTGTAATACACATGGCTGACCACCGGGTTTCCCAGCACCAATACATAGAGGACATCATCACCCACTACAGTTAGAGGAGCTAGGTCTTGAATTTCTTACGGAAAACCATGAGAGAGGTGGCAATACGAACTTCAAGTGGAAGCAGATTCCAGAGAATAGGTCCCAAATATCTAAGAGACTGGCCTCCTTGCCTAGCTAGTTTTATCCTAGTAATAGCTGCAAGTGTCCTTAGTGGAGGATAAACAAAACATTTATTTGGGTGTCGTTGGCTTAAGAAAGCAAGTGGGGCTCAAGGAAGAGCGCTTCGGGACCCCGTAAGGCAGTGTACGAAAAGAGAAGGAAGAGATACTTGAGATCACCTGAAAGGTTCGCTTCTGCAAAAAAAAGGGCGAAACCAGAGGAAGGCACAAGCCCTATGCCACAGCCGACCAGCCGTTGAAGGAGGATACAGTATAGTGGTATGCAATATTGTGGGATACAGTATTGAATGCTGTGTTGATGTCAAGAAGAATCAGCGCAGCAGTGCCTCTACAGTTAAGTATTGTTTTGAGGTGCTCAATAACTCCTATTAAGGCCAACTCCGGACTGTGGTCAGGGTGAAAGCCAAATTGCGGGCCATGAAGAAGAGAGTTGTATTCTAGGTAAGATTACACTTGCTGGTTGACATGCTTTGCCAGTATTTTAGAAAGAGTAGGGAGGAGAGAAATGGGACAAGAGTTTTCAGGTTTGGCTACATCAAAGGCAGTTTTTTTGGGGAAAAGGTACCACCGTGGCATGTTTCCACCTTACTGGCACCAGAGATTGTGTCAAGGATGTATTGAGCGAATCAATCACAATAGAAGAAAGAGTGCCACCGCTCTGTTTAAGTATCCACAGGGAAGCAGGGTCAGAGGGAGTCAATTCAAGTTAATGACTCAAACATAGCACCTTCACCTGCTTTAGAGGCCACACCTATTTCTTCCATGGCCCTGGCAAAGAGATTCCCAACTGCCGAAGCCTCAGGTGCAGCACAGATGTTAGCCACTTTGTCTGCAAAGAAACTGGCCAATTCATTACACCTTTCTGAGCATAAAGGAGCCTCCAGGACCAAGCCAGCCCGCACGAACAGGGCTGTTACAATACAAAAAAACTGCTTGTCTATATCCTTAGAACAATTAATTTTATCTTTAAAATAGCATGGCCACACTTCTCGACAAGCTTTGTGATACAGTTTTGGACCACTCAAATACCTCAACTTATCATCAGCATTGTAGTCTCTAAGCCAAATATGTTCCTCGCGCATACAGGATGTCTTTTGGGCGAGAAGATGAGCATTAAACCACGGTGCTGGAGCCTCGGACCTACTTTTTGTAACTACACCTTTTGGAAGAAGATTGTCACATGTGGATTCCACCCAAAAATCAACTCATTATCAATGGAGCCCTCCAACCTAGGGTGCTGTTAGAAAGGCTGCGATTAAATGTTAGTGGGTCGAGCCGCGCCAATTGCAGTTTGGGAATACTGAGACTCTTCTGTGTCGTAGTCCCACTCTTGAACACTAATTAGGGCAAAATGGTCCATCCACATCAAGGGAATAAGAGGCGTGACTTCCATCAGGGATAAATTAGAAATAATCAGATCTAAAGTGTGTCCAGCAACATGGTTGGGGCCCTGAGCTGATTGAACTGGCCCAAACACTTTGAGACCTTCCACAAAGTAAACTGTTGAAGGACTGAGTGAATAGTCCAAATGAATATTAAGATAACTGAGTAAAGAAAATTAGAGAACCTAACAATATACGAAGAGACAACATCAGACACTGAAGAAACCCATTCAGCTGCCGGCCCAGGAGGCTTTTAAATCAAGATACCTGAGAAGTTATAGAAGTCATAAGAAATTTCTAGCAAAGAAGACAATGCTTCACAATTAGGGATGTCCAATTTTTCAGTTTGGCGGCCAAGGGATGACTTGCGAACCCCCAGATTTCCCTGACAATTAAACTTAATAATACCATAACCGGACGGTAAAGCTTGGGCAACGCCATGATGAAGAATCATTTAACCAAGTCTCCGTTAAAAAACACATCATCAAGATTATAATCAAGTTAAGAGCTCTAAATCGCGTTTAGCCAGTGAGCGGCAATTCAAGCCCATGAAGCGGATGAAGCCCTGGTGAGGGGTTGAGCCTGGGGCAGTGAAGGCCCGCCCATTCACTTCCTCTCCTGAACTAAAAGAAAAGTAACACAAGGCACAACATGATTGTCTTTCCAAAGGGCTCAGGCAATGGAAGCACTTACAACATTGTCCAGGAACATGATCGCGCATCGCCACGACTGACACCAACTCCGCAGCCAGGGAATTCCACCGCTGGGTCTCCTGCTGCGCCGACAAGCTGGCACCTCTCCGCCGCACTGTCAAACAACGCCTGCTGAAGGCCGCCTGGTTCACCATCGAAGTCAAAGAAGCCAGACACTCCTGCAGATGCTTGGAGAAAACCTGGCGTGACCAGAAGACCATGGAAGCACGGAACAGCCACAAGAGGGCCCTGAAGGACTACCACCAGCGTAAAAGAACCTTCATCAGAGACAAAGTCAAGACCAACGCATCCAACGTCAAGGAACTGTTCAACGTCATTCAGCAGTTCACAAAATCCACCTGCGAAGCCACGGACATCACACGCTCCCAGGAACTCTGCGACAAACTCAGCTTCCACCTACAGATCAAGGCCGTCTACGACAACTTCAGCGAGCCAACAGAAGACAGCACCACACCACCCACCAACGCCGAGAAGCCGACCATCACCCCTGGGCTCCCGCTTCCGTCGAGCTCATCACCTCAACCATGAAGAAGACAAACACCTGCCCCCCTCACATCTTCCACAGGGCTGCCGCTGTCATCGCACCCGAACTAGGATGGACAATCAACAGCATCTGCCCAGACGACTGGAAGCGTGCAGAGGTGAAATCCCTCCTCAAGAAACCAACGGCCGACCCTACTGACCTGAAGAACTACCGGCCCATCTCTATCCTCCCCTTCGCAGCCAAAGTCGCCGAAAGACTGGTGAACGCCCAGCTGACCCCCTTCATCGAAGAGATCTCCATCCTAGACGCATCCCAGTCTGACTTCCGCAGCAACCACAGCACCGAGACCGCCCTCCTCGCCACCACCGACGACATCCGCATTCTGCTAGACCAGGGACACACCGCAGCCCTCATCCTCCTTGACCTCTCCGCAGCCTTCGAAACCGTCTCACATCGCACGCTAGCCGCCAGACTCCACAACTCAGGAATACAAGGATCCGCCCTCGACTGGATCCAATCCTTCCTCTCCGGCAGAACCCAGAGGATCTGACTCCCCCCTTCCTCTAGACTCCCCCCCTTCCTCTCCGATCCCACTGACATCATCTGCGGAGTACCCCAAGGATCATCACTAAGCCCGACGCTCTTCAACATCTACATGGCCCCCATCACCGCAATCGTCAAACAGCATGGGCTTAGTATCGTATTCTACGCCGACAACACCCAGCTCATCCTCTCCCTCACCAAGAACCCAGAAGACACCAGACTCTGCATCCAGGAAGGAATGAGAAACGTAGCAGCCTGGATGAAGGAGAGCTGCCTAAAGCTCAACTCTGAGAAGACTGAGGTCATCATCCTCGGACACTGCACCTCAGCCTGGGACAACACCTGGTGGCCCTCCGCCCTCGGGAGCCCACCCACCCCAACAGACCACGCTCGGAAGCTCGGCATAATCCTCGACTACGCCCTCTCCATGAATCGCCAGGTAAACACCGTCGCATCCACCAGTTTCAACTGCCTCCGCATCCTCCACAAGTCCTTCAAATGGATCCCCCCGACTGCAGAAATACCGTCACCCACGCACTCATAACCAACAGACTATTCTACGGCAACGCCCTCTACGCCGGAATCAACAAAACTCTTCTACACAAACTCCGAATCATCCAGAACGCTGCAGCCAGGCACGTCCGAGGGACACCGTGCCACGAGCACATGACCTAACACCTATGAAGCCTCCACTGGCTCCCTGTTGATAGAGTATGTTTCCACATACCCAAGAGGAACCTCCGCTCCACCGACCTCACCCTTGCCTCCGCAGAAACAGAAACGGCGGGAGAGCTTTCTCCTACATCGCAGCCAAGACCTGGAACGAGCTCCCAGTCAACATTAGACGCTCCCCAACCCTTCACACATTCAGGAAGGACCTCAAGACCTGGCTCTTCAACTGACCCGGACCTGCTCCCACCCCTCAGCGCCTTGAGACCCTAACGGGTGAGTAGCGTGCTCTACAAACCACTGATTGATTCATTGATTGACTTACTGGAGATTGGTCGGCTCCATTCTGACAGAGTGGATCTTGAGTAAACCTGCCATCTTTACAGTGTGCAATCCCCCCCCACATGCCATGAAAACTAGAGCACACCGATTAGGTTCCAATCTTTTACCCCCAAGATGGCAGCTCTCCTTCCAGGCCTAACACTGTAGGAGAAGGAAAAATGAAATGCCACAAAATTCCCAAACAGCCCCCCAGCAGCGTACTAGTCAAAAAGTTGATAAAAACAATAACCGCTTAAATAAAATGTTTAAAATCTGAGAGCAAGCACAGTCTCTTCTCTCCGCTGTGTGTCCGTGCTGTGATGTCATCTTTCCAGTGTGCAAAACCCCTACAGGGTTGTGAGGCCATGAAAACCTACACGCATATTGTCCAGAAACAGCGTAAGTCCTTCAGCGAGGCAAAAAAGAAACTACAAGCACTAAACATCACCTACATGCTCCTCTTCCCAGCTAGGCTAAAGGTAATGTTTCACTCTCACAATTTCTTCTTTGAGACTTCAGAGGAGGAGTGGGAGTGAGTGTAGAAACTGCTCCTTGCAAAGCTACACCTACAACCCTCCTTGGAGGGAGGAGACCTGAGAAATGGGGATTCACCCTACAAAGAACAAAGAATATGTTCTCGCAATAAAAATAGATCCTGCTCCAACAGACGATGACTGGCTAAGGAAGGCCGGAACTCCAGCACGACGTGAGGGGAGCCAAAAGGGGATTGCAAGACTTCAGATGAACACAGGGAAAGACTCAGCCTTGCAATACAACCTCAATAACTGAATCCCAGACTGGTGTACTGACACCTGCAATACTGAGTGTCATACTGGTGATATCGCTATGATAAAGAGTTATAGTATTGGAAGCCTGACTTACTCCCTGTTAGACTTAAAATGGTGACTGGGCCCAGGCGGGCTGGCACCAGGTGGAATCATAAAAAACATATAGTGTAGGCAAATGACTCCTACTTTACCATGAATACAGACTCGGTTGTGTCCCCATGGGTGTTGTGGGAGGCATTCAAGGCTACGATGCGGGTGACATTATTAGTCAGCAAGTTGAAGAGAGATGAAGGAAGCACCAGGAGATGGTGGGCTTCGAGGTGAAGATCCTAGAACTTGAAGTGCAATCCTTGGACTCCCCATTGCCTCTTACCCTCCGCATTACACTTCACACACAATGGACCTTGAAGCAGCTAGAATTGAATGAGGCCCAGAGACATGGCTTGCTTTTCTCATATTTATGAGTGAGAAAACAAGGCCAGTAAAACTCTCCACTAGTTATGTTCCAAAATGACTAGAAATTATCCAATATCCCACGCTACTGGGGCTGACGACCAGGAGATTGGGGGCGGGGGGCATATAAATTGCAAGAGAGTTTAGATCTTATAACTCTACTTTGCACTCAGACGGTAACTCACTGGAGCTAACCGCCCTGTCAGGCTTCATAAAAGAGCGTCCGATTATGGCATTGAGGAATGGTGATAGAGAGTTGTTGGATGGAGATCTAATAGAGTGTGGGTCTGCCTGGCTAGGTAAATCTGGAGTAACACAAGGCAGCACAAGTCACTGCCTTGAGTTAATCAGTCCTGGGAAGGCATTCCCTGGGTGAACTGTGGCTGTTCCCATGCATCCACCCATACATTTTGGCGCATTCTCAGATTTACCAAGACTGGTAAACCTGGGAATCCATCAATATGGTACATCTTAACAGGAGGGACGCAACAAGGAGAAATATATTTATTTCTCTGCGTTGCTTCCCTTTCTAAGTGTGCTGCATTCTGTAGCACACTCGGAAAGAGGAAAAAGCCTCTAAAGAATGTTTTTGTACAGGAAGGGGCTCCTGCCTGCACAAAAGACAATCCTGCCTACAATGTCGGCACTCTTGCACCACAATGCAAGGGTCCTTACATTGGTGATGGGCTGCATTGAGTGCTCAAGCACCAGGAAAGGACAGAAATGTGCCATTTCTTGATAGATATGGTGCATTCCTGCCCTCTCCCTTTCACGCAGCGCAGCAAGTTGTCTTGCTGTGTTGCGTTGTGTGAAAAAATGATAAATCGGGCCGTGAATTTCCCTATTTTGCTTTCCATTGTAAACCCACTCTGCTATACAATTCTCCAGTGTTTTAAGACTAGGTTCGCACTACATAAACCAAAAAAATCTCTGATTTATATTCGTGTTGATAGGTGATCTTGTAGCTCTATCTCATCGAAATCATAATGCCCTTCCCGTCCTTGCACTGTAGTGACTGTTGTTAATGGAGCTGGCTGCCCACCTACTAACACTATCTTAATAAGCGCATCCCAGGAACAGTCAAGTGGCAGCTCCCCTCCACACTCCCAGCTGCAGGACGATCACTAGAACACCGGGTTACCCAACTACAGAAGTTAACTGGCAGGAGGGAAGACTTGTTGTGAGTTTCAGAAGTGTCTGCATGGGGAACAGAGTGACTGTGTCAGTGCTGAATTTCAAAAAGAATAAGTGCTGTACTCAAGGGGGTATATTTACTTGAAAATGAGCAGCGTGGGCTGCAAGCAATCTTCCTGTGCCAAGCTGCATCATTAGGAAAGTGCAGGGATGCATCGTATTTATAGCAATACGATGCATTCCCGTGCTTTCTCTGCACTGGTGCACAATTGGCTGCCTAGCGCCAACGCAGGCACCCTTGCACCATAGCGTTGCAGGGATGATTGTTTTTGTGCAGGAAGGCACACCTTCCTGCACAAACACAATAATTGATGGGGTTTTCCTACTTCTATTTTTTTTTTCTATTTTTTTATTTTGTAGAGTTTCATATAGCGCGAACTTGACCTGAATCAGGTATCAGAGTGCTTAACATAGCACCAGTTGCATTACATGAGGACACATTCATTTTTTTGGGGGGGGGGGGCACGGGGAGATTAAGTGATTTGTCCAGATTCACAGGATGTTCAGCGTCATTGCTGAGACTCGAACCCGGTTGTCCAGCTTCGAGGTCGACCGCCCTAGCCGTTAGGCCAACTCCTCTCAAACTTCTAGGTTTGTTGCAGAATGCAGCACACATAGAAAGAAGTATTTCTCCTCTTTTTTGCTCTTTCTGTGTGTGCTGCATTCTGCAGCAAAAAAAGAAGTAGGAAAACACCACCAATTATTGTTTTTAGTATTGGTAAAGATTTCTCCTCGTTGCACCACTTTAACGCCTCCCGGAGGAAGGTGTTAGAATCTGATGAATTCCCATGTTTACGAAAACATGTAGATCATGGAATGAATCAGAATTAACAGGTGTTGCGAAGGAACACCTAAAGCAACACTCATAGAATGCCCATTTCATTCTCACTCTCAAGCTCGCAAGCTCACACCAGGTGCTATTGAAGGTTGGGTGCCGAATACCAAGGCTATGTAGTCTTGCATCCACTTCAATTCTCTTTAATCTATCAATGACACTCCTACCTGTTTTTATCACTCTTGTAGGTTCTTTTTCATGCACACTTTCTTTATTTGTCACAGTTTTTCCTTCTTTATTTTAATCCTTCATTCCCTCTTTTGTACTTTACTCTCTCCTGCTCTGGATGAAAGTTTAATGAATTAATATGCATTAAATATGCATGCATTAAATATGAAAAATAAATGCCGGTCCCAAAAAATTTGGCTGGTACACCTACCTACAACCTCCGGCTCAAATTAAGCACTGCCCAGAGAACTGTCAGTGCAGTAACTGCACCTATGGCAGCTGAAGCTCACACTGACTAGCAGTCACTGGGCGAGCAGGGCTACTTTGCTCTGCAGAAAGAACTGCGGAAAACATTGTTTCCACGCTTAAACCTGCAAGGCCAAACAGTCTGCTGCCTCCATGGAAGCATCAGTCCAGAAAGCAGGTAGGCACTGGCTGTAAACTTCCTCCTGGGTGTGAGCAGTAACAGCAGAGTCCGATAATTACACCCTCCGACACTGAGGAGCCTCAGTATTCTGCCAGAGTGTGTGCATTCATGTGTGAATTCTTTCATCTCAATATACAAGTCTATATTTCAAGAAGACTGCTTTTAATTGGTGTCACTTGATTGAAATCCTAGGCAATTGTGCTCAGTTTCAAATGTAATCACCTGGGCCTATATTTATCATAGTGTCGCGTCACCCTTGTGCCACTCAAGGGGCCGCAAGGGCGACGCAACACTAAAGTAAGATTTATCAAGCCACACAAGGCCACTTTGTGTGACCCTGCATGGTTTGATAAATCTGGAGTGACGCAAGGCTGCGCAAATCGCTGCCTTACTTTACTGGGTCCTTGGGAGGCGTTCCATGGGTAGAGCGCGGGTGTTCCCAATCTTCCACCCACGGACTTTTATCGCATTCCCAAATTTATCATGAGTGGTAGACCTTGTAATGTGTCAAAATGCTAGTACTTCCAAGGGGAGGCGTAATGAGGAGAATTATCTTTATTTTTCCTCATTGTTTCCTCTTTCTACGTGTGCTGCATTCTGCAGTACTTATAGAAGGAGGAAAATGCCTCTAAGCATTGTTTTTGTGCAGGAAGGTGCCCCTTCCTGCAAAAAGCCATCCAGCTTACAATGCAGGCACCCTTCCAGGATCTTCAAGGGTGCCTGCATTGGCGCTATGCTGCCAAAAGTGCGCCTGTGCAAGGAAAGACTGGAATGCACCTTATTGGATAAATAAGGTGCATTCCTGTGCTTTCCCTTTCACATGGCACAGCGCAGCAAGGTGGCTCTCTGCGTTGCACGGCATTAAAGTATGATAAATATGCCCCCAGATATCCATTTATGGGAAGGTAGCTCAATAAATTGGGCCCCTGCTGCCAATCGCTGTTTAGAAGCAAAATGTTCCATGCTAAAATCCTGGCCGGGACTACTCACCTTTCATCGCTCTAAACTGATGATGAGTTGCCTGGTGGTGTTATTGTGAAATTCTTGGCCCAGTCTAAAGCACTCTTTTAACAACATAATGCTTCCTGAAGAGTGGGCTTTTTGTTTTCATCGATTGCATTGGATTATTCGACTTGTGTGTGTGCAAGTGTGCGTGTGTTTGTGTCCTCATGTTCTCATGCGTAGGGGTTGTGATGGGAAAGTGGCATGCCACAAAGGAGCTGGCACGCGTTCCTGTGTCTGGGTGACTGGCACCTTTGGCCTGTCCTTGCTTTTTATACAATATCACTTTGAAATCAGTGCTGCTATAGGGTCATTTCTAAACCATTTGAATGCACAGTGTGTATTTTCTGATATGTATCTCATTTCATGATTATAACTTTTGCTCCATGCACAATAACGTGTCACTGAAGTGCCTTACACATGGCATTGAAATGTCACTGTTAGACTTGGCATCTTTTGGCATAATTCCCCTGAGTTTTTGCTTTCTAACCTCCCGGGTTTGGCTTAGTGTTTCTACACACTATTCTCACTGCTGATCAGTGGTAAAGTGCAAGTGCTCCTGTAGTAAAATGTGTCATGGATTGGTGTTTCCATGATTGGCCTATTTGATTTGTGTCAGTCCCTAGTAAAGTGCCCTGAGTGTGTCAGGGCCTGTAAATCAAATGCTGTTAGAGGGCTGCAGCACTGGATTGTGCCACCCACACAAACCACCTGTAAATATAAATCTGGCCTGACATTGTAGAGCCTGTGTACAGTCTGGGACTGCCATGTCGACTTGGCAAGTGTACCCATCTGGCCACTATCCGTGCGGTAGTTGTTCAATTTGCAGCCTGACTCAGGCTACTAAAAGTGTACACTTGGAGAATGGCAGAATGTGGTTTCTGAACAGGTTCAGTAACTGCAACACCACTAATGTCATTTACAGACTAACGTGTAACTGTGGGTTGCACTATATTGGATTGGCTTCCCGCAAGGTGAAAGTGCGGGTACAAGAACACTTAAGCACTTTCAAAGCCAGAAATTTGACAACACGTTTGGTGCAACACTTTCAAGAGAAACAACATGACCTCAGGGATCTGAAGTGGACAGTACTTGAGAGGATGATGGGTAACACACATAACATTGAGTCTGTTTTGGCAAGGAAAGCAGCAAAATGGATTTTTTCACAGAAAGCCGACAAGGTGAGATTGAACAATTCCATTGAGTTGAATAACATCAGTCGACACAAAGATTCTTCTGGAAGTCCCTTGGCCCTTTGTACTATTATCATTCTGTGTGGATTGTTAATGAACTACACAACAGGAATATCATGACCACGTGCATCACAGTTGTGCCTGCTGTTCATCAATATGTAGAGGTGGTGAAAGAAATGGTTAGATGCACTGAATAGTCACACATAAGTCTTGTGCCTAAGTTCTATACACACTGAGATACCGGCTTTTGATTATCATAGGGGGCCGCCCAAATATATTAGGCACTATTTTTATGATGAACATAGGACAAGATTGGAACATAATACCTCGCGCACTTTATGCACAGACTGTGAGAGGGCGTGCTTCCAGGTGCACCTGAGATGTTTGTACTTTGACACAGCCTGAAAGGGTTTTTTTTATGTGCCGCTTTTTATGTGGATTGTTGACGGTCCGCACCCCCCATTTATTGGTACATCGTGAAAGTATTTTGTGCCTGCCGATGGGCAGTGGTGCTGGTTTTGCCCATTTTTTATGGAAACATTTTTTTCCCTGGTTTGCTATGCATAGGGGCAGTTGAAGCGGTAATTTGTTGAAAACACAAAGAACTATTTGCTATTACAAAGAGGATCTGAATTGTTTAGATCTGGGTAAACATCCACTCTGGTATACATGTCACTGGCATATACAGGGACTTTGAAGAACATTATGCCGAATTGCAGAAAGGCTGGCGCGATAAACATCTGACAAAAGGCATCTGGAAAGATTTCTTTCCAATCTTTTTGCCGGGGTTGTTCTCCCCCCACCCCCTTTTTTTGATATGCACATAGGTGGTTATAATATATTAGGTCTTCTATGTGAATAAAGCGAAGAATTATCCGCTATGATACAGAGGCTCTCGAATTGGTTTAAATATGGGTAAATAGACACACTGTCATACTGGTCACTGACATACACAGGTGTTGAAGAACATTGTGCTCCACTATAAGATGGCCGCCTCTGTAGGTTGTGAATGATCACCATGCATGTACGGCGTACACGGCGTCCACGCAGAATGAGGGTGTGGACGGCTACATATCTGCCGAGCACTTGCTCGAGCTCCAAGATGGAGCTACACAAACGCCGGCGGGACTCGGTAGCGGTAAGGGGTATGGATGTGGACGCGTATGTAACGCGAGGTAAAAGTACCTTTTGGTTCACTCGCTTTGAGTGAGAAATGGGCGCATTACTAACAGATTTGAACACACGAGTACGGCTGTGCGAACAGCTACGTTATCTCAGGTCAACTTGTAAGGGGACTGTTTGTAAAATGGCATGGAAAAATAAGGAGAGTAAGATTGAGTATTTGTGGTGGCTGAATGCCACAACTGTTACGATAATTTGACCGTATTTAAAAGAGGAGAGGTTTTTGACACAAAAGGTGGGGGCTCACATTAAGTAGTGTCTAATGAGATGAGCTGTGATGCGGAGTGAGTATCGAATAGAAATCGACCCAAGATGCTCTTAGGGGTCAGGCGCCATGAGCACATAACTTTGGTGATAAGGGGGCTTGTGAAGTAATGCTATTATGTACATACTTGCTTGTGACGGGACCTTGGGCAGTCACCCTGTGGGCACGCGATCAATTGACGTGTGTACTACTATGAGATGGTTGCAGGTATGAGGAATCTTCGCAGCCAGCTGGTAATTAAGCATTTGCATTACCTATGGAGTAAATCATGAGCTCATTGTTTGCTCTTAATAGTTTGGTGTTTTTACATGTGGCATGTTCTTTCTTTATTTTTAATGTCATACCATCGTAGGTTTGATGTGAATCTCACATGAGGTTAATAATTGGAACCCCAACAGACCTGAATAAGTTGCACAAACTAATTGCAACAAAACATGTTGGCTCGAGGAAATTGATTATGGGGTGATTGAAACCATTTTTAATTGGGAAAGCTTACAGCGCTCAATAAAGTTACGTCAAGCTAGTAAGCATTACCGTGTTTTAAAGGTGAGAATTATATGTCTTTATTCTCACAGGGGTCCAGTGGGCACTTGTTACGACACTATGCACTGACAGTTCATTTACACTTAGGTTTCACTGTCTCTTTTCTTTACTTCAGTTGTTTGAGATTCTCATGGTAGAATACACTCTGTATGGAGACAAAGTAACCTATGATGTTAAGTGGGTATGCTAGTGACTACCAGCCAGCAACCCGCTTGGTGTTACGACCGTGAGGTGCTTTTTTTCCTTTCTCACACTTTTTCATCTTTGGGTGGGAGTGGCTCTATGATGGTATTTTGACATTTTTGTTGTAAATTGACATACCACGACACACTGATTAGCGATAGGGATCGCTCTTGAGAGGGAGTTGAAATATATGGACAACCCCTCTAGTGTCGAGTTCGCAGTATTAGGTGTGTAAATCTAGTCAGGTCTTTTGTTGTTTATAGTGTGCTGAGTGGGGGGCGGCCTGGTTTTTTCTCCCCCTGTAGCTCCAATTGTGTTGATAAGTGTACCCACTTGCCAGGCCCTAACCTTCCCTTTTCATACATGTCAGTCACCCCTAAGGTCGGCCCAAGGTACCCCTGTGGGCAGGGTGCAGTGTATGGGAAAGGTAGGACATGCCCTGGTGTGTGTGTGGCATGTCCTGATAGTGAATTACTGCACATTTCGTTTTTCACTATTGCAAGGCTACCTGTTCCCCCTAAGACAGAATGGGGAGTTTGCTTATAATATCTTATAAACATAACTGGCCCTGGGAACTAGATGGGAAAATAACGTTTAGTATCCATGAACTCAGAATTTAAAGATGCATATTTTAGTGAAGGTGATTTTTACATTCTGCGATCCAGCAGGCTGCTGCTGGGTTTATGGATTGACTGCATTTTGGATGACAGGGGCTGGGGAGCAGCAAAGGCTCCAGATAATCTAGGTGGGTCAGGAAAGGGCTGAATAGACCTGGGCTGCATTTAGAGTAGGAGGAGGACATTTCCTTGCACCTGAATGGGATTTTGTGGTACAAAAATTGGGGCCCAAGCCCCTGAACTTTAGAACTCTTCTGGACCAAGAAGACTACCAAGAAGAAGAGCTGGAGAAGCTGTGAGCAGGAACTACCACTTTGCTGTGTGCTTTGCTGTGTTGGCCTGCAGTGGCTGCTTCTGTCTTGGGCAGTGAAAGGACTGGACTGAACTTTCTGCAATCTACTTTTGTGAGTTTCTCCAAGGGCTTGAGGTAGAGCTTGCCCCCTGTTCAAGAAGTCTCAGGAACAGCAAAGACTTCAAGCTCTTCTGCCCTCAGCACTGGGAACTGTGTGTTTTGTGCTGCAACAGAAGAAAAAGGAACCCAACGCCGTCTACGATGCCACTGCCGACTCCGTGTCTTGAAGGCACTGCAGATGGCACTGCCACAACGCCACACCGCAACCCTGGTCTCACCAATGATGCCTGCTGAAGTCGCAGACGAGCCGCTGCTCGCACCGCGACCTGTCCGCATCGCCTTGCTTCACACCACCGCCTTCGTATCCCTGACGATGCCGCTCCACACCGAAATTGGCGCTGCTGCTTGCACCGTGGTTCGAGGGCACCTCTAGTAAGGTTACACGAGGCACCGCCCTCATCCCGCACCGCAGCCTTGGCCTACCGATACCAGCGCCATCGACTCCAGTTTGTCAGCCAACAACAGCGCTTCAGCAATGACGATGCCGCTGCTTGCACCAGGACCCGCCAGCACCGTGACGAGCACCGCATCACTTCGCACCGTGACCCTGGTTTCACCGACGACGCCATCTGATGGCGCCACCGAGCCGCTGCTAGCACCGTGACCTGAGGGCATCGCACGCCGCAACGCTGCACTTCGCGTGGCAACACCTGATGCCTGCCAATGCCAGTGCTCCTGACTTCAACCGCGAGGAGTTCGATCTGCAACGCATGTGACTTCAAGGGTCCGACGACTCCTGCACCGACCTCCGGAACCAACACCTGCGGACACCGTGCTTTCAAAAGATCAACGAGAGGTCGCCGACGCCCTGCATTTCTAAAGGTGCTGTTTTGCGGGTCTTCCCGACACCATAGTTGGCCCGCGACGCCACGGTCAGCCAGAACTGTTTGGATCTGTTTGTTCACAATGCCGTGATAGCCCCAGAGGGAGCCATCGTCTTCTAGGATCTGTTTTTCAAGGTTATTTGGATAACTGAAGATTTCTAAGTACTATATTGTAGATTTTTATCGTTTTTGGTCTAGTCTTAAGTATATAAAAGTTTTGGATATTTTTTTAACTGGTGTGGTGTCCTTTTGTAGTGCTTACACTCTATTACTGTTGGTTATGTGCAAATGCTTTACACACTGCCTCTATGATAAGCCTGACTACTTGTGCCAAGCTACCAAGGGGTTGATCAGGGGTTATTTCAGGAGTGTAACTGCCTTATCCTGACTAGGAAGAAAGGTCCCTACTTGGACAAATGTGCAAGCCCTTGCCAACTAGAGACCCCCATTTCTAACAGTCACACATACGCACACCAAACAAACGAAAATGTCCACATGAGCAAACAGCTATGCATACTGCTCATGGGGAACCTGTTGAGTGTGCGCGGCAGCCTGTGCTGCTTCTGCCCCTCCTGCTTCTGTTCTCTGATGGTGCTCCTGCTATACCTATTCTGTGTGCGCTGGAAGCCTGTGCTGCTTCTGCCCCCGTCTGCTGCTGTTCTCTGATGGTGCTCCTTCTATACCTGTTCTGTGTGCGCTGGAAGCCTGTGCTGCTTCTGCCCCCGTCTGCTTCTGTTCTCTGATGGTGCTCCTTCTATACCTGTTCTGTGTGCACTGGAAGCCTGTGCTGCTTCTGCCCCCGCCTGCTTCTGTACTCTGATGGTGCTCCTGCCATACCTGTTCTGTGTGCGCTGGCAGCCTGTGCTGCTTCTGCCCCCGCCTGCTTCTGTTCTCTGATGGTGCTCCTGCTATACCTGTTCTGTGTGCGCTGGCAGCCTGTGCTGCTTCTGTCCCCCGCCTGCTTCTGTTCTCTGATGGTCTTCCTGCTATACCTGTTCTGTGTGCGCTGGCAGCCTGTGCTGCTTCTGCCCCTCCTGCTTCTGTTCTCTGATGGTGCTCCTGCTATACCTGTTCTGTGTGCGCTGGAAGCCTGTGCTGCTTCTGCCCCCGTCTCCTGCTGTTCTCTGATGGTGCTCCTTCTATACCTGTTCTGTGTGCACTGGAAGCCTGTGCTGCTTCTGCCCCTCCTGCTTCTGTTCTCTGATGGTGCTCCTTCTATACCTGTTCTGTGTGCGCTGGCAGCCTGTGCTGCTTCTGCCCCTCCTGCTTCTGTTCTCTGATGGCGCTCCTGCTATACCTGTTCTGTGTGCGCTGGCAGCCTGTGCTGCTTCTGCCCCTCCTGCTTCTGTTCTCTGATGGTGCTCCTTCTATACCTGTTCTGTGTGCGCTGGCAGCCTGTGCTGCTTCTGCCCCCGTCTGCTGCTGTTCTCTGATGGAGCTCCTTCTATACCTGTTCTGTGTGCGCTGGCAGCCTGTGTTGCTTCTGCCCCCGTCTGCTTCTGTTCTCTGATGGTGCTCCTTCTATACCTGTTCTGTGTGCGCTGGCAGCCTGTGCTGCTTCTGCCCCTCCTGCTTCTGTTCTCTGATGGTGCTCCTTCTATACCTGCTCTGTGTGCACTGGCAGCCTGTGCTGCTTCTGCCCCTCCTGCTTCTGTTCTCTGATGGTGCTCCTGCTATACCTGTTCTGTGTGCGCTGGCAGCCTGTGCTGCTTCTGCCCCCGTCTGCTGCTGTTCTGATGGTGCTCCTGCTATACCTGTTCTGTGTGCGCTGGCAGCCTGTGCTGCTTCTGCCCCCGTCTGCTTCTGTTCTCTGATGGTGCTCCTGCTATACCTGTTCTGTGTGCGCTGGCATCCTGTGCTGCTTCTGCCCCTCCTGCTGCTGTTCTCTGATGGTGCTCCTGCTATACCTGTTCTGTGTGCGCTGGCAGCCTGTGCTGCTTCTGCCCCCGTCTGCTTCTGTTCTCTGATGGTGCTCCTTCTATACCTGTTCTGTGTGCGCTGGCAGCCTGTGCTGCTTCTGCCCCTCCTGCTTCTGTTCTCTGATGGTGCTCCTTCTATACCTGTTCTGTGTGCACTGGAAGCCTGTGCTGCTTCTGCCCCTCCTGCTTCTGTTCTCTGATGGTGCTCCTGCTATACCTGTTCTGTGTGCGCTGGCAGCCTGTGCTGCTTCTGCCCCTCCTGCTTCTGTTCTCTGATGGTGCTCCTGCTATACCTGTTCTGTGTGCGCTGGCAGCCTGTGCTGCTTCTGCCCCCGTCTGCTTCTGTTCTCTGATGGTGCTCCTGCTATACCTGTTCTGTGTGCGCGGCAGCCTGTGCTGCTTCTGCCCCTCCTGCTGCTGTTCTCTGATGGTGCTCCTGCTATACCTGTTCTGTGTGCGCTGGAAGCCTGTGGTGCTTCTGCCCCCGTCTGCTGCTGTTCTCTGCTGGTGCTCCTTCTATACCTGTTCTGTGTGCGCAGGCAGCCTGTGCTGCTTCTGCCCCTCCTGCTGCTGTTCTCTGATGGTGCTCCTGCTATACCTGTTCTGTGTGCGCTGGCAGCCTGTGCTGCTTCTGCCCCCGTCTGCTTCTGTTCTCTGATGGTGCTCCTTCTATACCTGTTCTGTGTGCGCTGGCAGCCTGTGCTGCTTCTGCCCCTCCTGCTTCTGTTCTCTGATGGTGCTCCTTCTATACCTGTTCTGTGTGCGCTGGCAGCCTGTGCTGCTTCTGCCCCCGTCTGCTTCTGTTCTCTGATGGTGCTCCTTCTATACCTGTTCTGTGTGCGCTGGCAGCCTGTGCTGCTTCTGCCCCTCCTGCTGCTGTTCTCTGATGGAGCTCCTTCTATACCTGTTCTGTGTGCGCTGGCAGCCTGTGCTGCTTCTGCCCCTCCTGCTTCTGTTCTCTGATGGTGCTCCTTCTATACCTGTTCTGTGTGCAATGGAAGCCTGTGCTGCTTCTGCCCCTCCTGCTTCTGTTCTCTGATGGTGCTCCTGCTATACCTGTTCTGTGTGCGCTGGAAGCCTGTGCTGCTTCTGCCCCTCCTGCTTCTGTTCTCTGATGGTGCTCCTGCTATACCTGTTCTGTGTGCGCTGGCAGCCTGTGCTGCTTCTGCCCCTCCTGCTTCTGTTCTCTGATGGTGCTCCTTCTATACCTGTTCTGTGTGCGCTGGCAGCCTGTGCTGCTTCTGCCCCTCCTGCTTCTGTTCTCTGATGGTGTTCCTTCTATACCTGTTCTGTGTGCGCTGGCAGCCTGTGCTGCTTCTGCCCCTCCTGCTTCTGTTCTCTGATGGTGCTCCTGCTATACCTGTTCTGTGTGCGCTGGCAGCCTGTGCTGCTTCTGCCCCCGTCTGCTGCTGTTCTCTGATGGTGCTCCTTCTATACCTGTTCTGTGTGCGCTGGCAGCCTGTGCTGCTTCTGCCCCGCCTGCTTCTGTTCTCTGATGGTGCTCCTGCTATACCTGTTCTGTGTGCGCTGGCAGCCTGTGCTGCTTCTGCCCCCGTCTGCTGCTGTTCTGATGGTGCTCCTGCTATACCTGTTCTGTGTGCGCTGGCAGCCTGTGCTGCTTCTGCCCCCGTCTGCTTCTGTTCTCTGATGGTGCTCCTTCTATACCTGTTCTGTGTGCGCTGGCAGCCTGTGCTGCTTCTGCCCCCGTCTGCTTCTGTTCTCTGATGGTGCTCCTGCTATACCTGTTCTGTGTGCGCTGGAAGCCTGTGCTGCTTCTGCCCCTCCTGCTTCTGTTCTCTGATGGTGCTCCTTCTATACCTGTTCTGTGTGCACTGGAAGCCTGTGCTGCTTCTGCCCCGCCTGCTTCTGTTCTCTGATGGTGCTCCTTCTATACCTGTTCTGTGTGCGCTGGCAGCCTGTGCTGCTTCTGCCCCCGCCTGCTTCTGTTCTCTGATGGTGCTCCTGCTATACCTGTTCTGTGTGCGCTGGCAGCCTGTGCTGCTTCTGCCCCTCCTGCTTCTGTTCTCTGATGGTGCTCCTTCTATACCTGTTCTGTGTGCGCTGGCAGCCTGTGCTGCTTCTGCCCCTCCTGCTTCTGTTCTCTGATGGTGCTCCTGCTATACCTGTTCTGTGTGCGCTGGCAGCCTGTGCTGCTTCTGCCCCTCCTGCTTCTGTTCTCTGATGGTGCTCCTGCTATATCTGTTCTGTGTGCACTGGAAGCCTGTGCTGCGTCTGCCCCCGTCTGCTTCTGTTCTCTGATGGTGCTCCTGCTATACCTGTTCTGTGTGCGCTGGCAGCCTGTGCTGCTTCTGCCCCTCCTGCTTCTGTTCTCTGATGGTGCTCCTTCTATACCTGTTCTGTGTGCGCTGGCAGCCTGTGCTGCTTCTGCCCCTCCTGCTTCTGTTCTCTGATGGTGCTCCTTCTATACCTGTTCTGTGTGCGCTGGCAGCCTGTGCTGCTTCTGCCCCCGTCTGCTGCTGTTCTCTGATGGTGCTCCTGCTATACCTGTTCTGTGTGCGCTGGCAGCCTGTGCTGCTTCTGCCCCCGTCTGCTGCTGTTCTCTGATGGTGCTCCTGCTATACCTGTTGAGTGTGCGTGGCAGCCTGTGCTGCTTCTGCCCCTCCTGCTTCTGTTCTCTGATGGTGCTCCTGCTATACCGATTCTGTGTGCGCTGGAAGCCTGTGCTGCTTCTGCCCCTCCTGCTGCTGTTCTCTGATGGTGCTCCTTCTATACCTGTTCTGTGTGCGCTGGAAGCCTGTGCTGCTTCTGCCCCTCCTGCTTCTGTTCTCTGATGGTGCTCCTGCTATACCTCTTCTGTGTGCGCTGGAAGCCTGTACTGCTTCTGCCCCTCCTGCTTCTGTTCTCTGATGGTGCTCCTTCTATACCTGTTCTGTGTGCGCTGGAAGCCTGTGCTGCTTCTGCCCCTCCTGCTTCTGTTCTCTGATGGTGCTCCTGCTATACCTGTTCTGTGTGCACTGGAAGCCTGTGCTGCTTCTGCCCCTCCTGCTTCTGTTCTCTGATGGTGCTCCTTCTATACCTGTTCTGTGTGCGCTGGCAGCCTGTGCTGCTTCTGCCCCCGTCTGCTTCTGTTCTCTGATGGTGCTCCTTCTATACCTGTTCTGTGTGCGCTGGCAGCCTGTGCTGCTTCTGCCCCCGTCTGCTGCTGTTCTCTGATGGTGCTCCTGCTATACCTGTTCTGTGTGCGCTGGCAGCCTGTGCTGCTTCTGCCCCCGTCTGCTTCTGTTCTCTGAAGGTGCTCCTTCTATACCTGTTCTGTGTGCGCTGGCAGCCTGTGCTGATTCTGCCCCTCCTGTTTCTGTTCTCTGATGGTGCTCCTTCTATACCTGTTCTGTGTGTGCTGGCAGCCTGTGTTGCTTCTGCCCCCGTCTGCTTCTGTTCTCTGATGGTGCTCCTTCTATACCTGTTCTGTGTGCGCTGGCAGCCTGTGCTGCTTCTGCCCCTCCTGCTTCTGTTCTCTGATGGTGCTCCTTCTATACCTGTTCTGTGTGCGCTGGCAGCCTGTGCTGCTTCTGCCCCCGTCTGCTTCTGTTCTCTGATGGTGCTCCTGCTATACCTGTTCTGTGTGTGCTGGCAGCCTGTGTTGCTTCTGCCCCTCCTGCTTCTGTTCTCTGATGGTGCTCCTTCTATACCTGTTCTGTGTGCGCTGGCAGCCTGTGCTGCTTCTGCCCCCGTCTGCTTCTGTTCTCTGATGGTGCTCCTTCTATACCTGTTCTGTGTGCGCTGGCAGCCTGTGCTGCTTCTGCCCCTCCTGCTTCTGTTCTCTGATGGTGTTCCTTCTATACCTGTTCTGTGTGTGCTGGCAGCCTGTGCTGCTTCTGCCCCCGTCTGTTTCTGTTCTCTGATGGTGCTCCTTCTATACCTGTTCTGTGTGTGCTGGCAGCCTGTGTTGCTTCTGCCCCCGTCTGCTTCTGTTCTCTGATGGTGCTCCTTCTATACCTGTTCTGTGTGCGCTGGCAGCCTGTGCTGCTTCTGCCCCTCCTGCTTCTGTTCTCTGATGGCGCTCCTGCTATACCTGTTCTGTGTGCGCTGGCAGCCTGTGCTGCTTCTGCCCCTCCTGCTTCTGTTCTCTGATGGTGCTCCTGCTATACCTGTTCTGTGTGCGCTGGCAGCCTGTGCTGCTTCTGCCCCCGTCTGCTGCTGTTCTGATGGTGCTCCTGCTATACCTGTTCTGTGTGCGCTGGCAGCCTGTGCTGCTTCTGCCCCCGTCTGCTTCTGTTCTCTGATGGTGCTCCTGCTATACCTGTTCTGTGTGCGCTTGCATCCTGTGCTGCTTCTGCCCCTCCTGCTGCTGTTCTCTGATGGTGCTCCTGCTATACCTGTTCTGTGTGCGCTGGCAGCCTGTGCTGCTTCTGCCCCCGTCTGCTTCTGTTCTCTGATGGTGCTCCTTCTATACCTGTTCTGTGTGCGCTGGCAGCCTGTGCTGCTTCTGCCCCTCCTGCTTCTGTTCTCTGATGGTGCTCCTGCTATACCTGTTCTGTGTGCGCTGGAAGCCTGTGCTGCTTCTGCCCCTCCTGCTTCTGTTCTCTGATGGTGCTCCTTCTATACCTGTTCTGTGTGCGCTGGCAGCCTGTGCTGCTTCTGCCCCCGCCTGCTTCTGTTCTCTGATGGTGCTCCTGCTATACCTGTTCTGTGTGCGCTGGCAGCCTGTGCTGCTTCTGTCCCCGTCTGCTTCTGTTCTCTGATGGTGCTCCTTCTATACCTGTTCTGTGTGCGCTGGAAGCCTGTACTGCTTCTGCCCCTCCTGCTTCTGTTCTCTGATGGTGCTCCTGCTATACCTGTTCTGTGTGCGCTGGCAGCCTGTGCTGCTTCTGCCCCTCCTGCTTCTGTTCTCTGCTGGTGCTCCTTCTATACCTGTTCTGTGTGCGCTGGCAGCCTGTGCTGCTCCTGCCCCTGTTCTCCGTGTGACCTGATCGCACTGCTTATGCCCCAGCGGTACCTGTTCTGTTTGAATGACAGAACATTTGCAGCGCCTCCACCATGCTGTGCCTGGCGCGTGTACGAACAAAGTTACAGCACTTTTCTTTCCCACCCTTAATAACAGTTGACGAAAATAGAAGGGATTTTATTTTTATACCTGGAGTCCTGCAACAAAAATACAGGTGCCTGAAATGAATATTCAGCTGTCAAGCGAGATTTTCGGATTAAGGACTCGAAACCACAAGTGAAGTACACCCAACGCCCCCTATTGGTCAACTTCCGCACTAGACACGGAACACTGACTCCGAAACCGCCCTGGTGTTTCTTCATAAGCCACGAGCCACGGAGCAGGCGCAGACCTGCCCAAACCGACCAACGGCAGCACGTACAACGTGCCCGCGAGAGTGGCGAGCGTGGATGCCATGTGGGATTGACGGCCGCTGTTGCAGCAGAATAATTGTACATACCCCTGGCTGAAATGGGCGGTAAAAGAGCACAGAAGTTGGGGTGGGATAGTTTAGAGCGAAGAAGCACACGAGAGAGCTAGAAAGAGAGCATCAGATGAGCGGTCAGGGGCTGGTTACTGGTATTATATTAAGGGGGGGGGGTTGAGGTGGGGGAGTTTGCAATGAATTTTTTTATTTCCTTTCCTATCACTTTGCTTACCGAGCCAACACCACTGTATAATGCTCAGTCTTGGTGGTTGTGCTCGGTGTCAGGACTGATTAGTTCTGTGTTATTGCAAACCGAGAACCACTGTTTAGACATACAAGACTCTTTTTCACATTCTACTGGAGTAACCACAGACAACTTATGATGCTTTCGCCTTTCCCATTTTATTCCAATACACACTGAATGCCTTTATTTACTGGGCTAACCTAGAGGAATAGCTTTCATATTGCAATAGTTCTCCTATATACATTTTTACATTGATAAATCCCTTATACTATTCAGGAGTCTTTTTACTGCACCTATGCTGTACCAATACCTACTATTCGCACAGTACTCGATTTTTCCTCAGCATGGTCGTATCCAGATTTATATATATTTTTATTTATATTATCTAAATAGATTTTGGCAAGATCTATGACGTACATTTTGAACTACTTTTGGACATTATCCTTACTACGGGACACTCAGGTATCTTATACTCCCATCAAATCTAAACTACCAACTCTAATTTCATTCATGCATTCAAATAAGTGAACTATATATATATATATAATGTTCCCAATAGTGGGATATATAGTGACAAAAAATATACTACATGTGAATAGTCGTAGCGCAGGCAAGATATAATGATTGAGTTAAGTAATTTGCTAGCGTTATATGCGCAATACTATGCTTCAAGTAAGTGTTTAACAAACATATATTTGCCTATGATCTAAACGCCATATGAACTTGGTTAATGTATCTGGATGAGCTGTGCGAATTTTACATCACATTTATCTGTATAAAGTTTTGCAGGTTTTGAAGTGGTGGCCGAAACGAGTGTGTCTTCTACGCCTATAGGATTCCTGTTATGTAATTGGGTATCTTGCACCTTTAAATTGTCACGTTCAGTAAAGAGTAGTCATGTGATCAAGAACGCTTTGACGGTCGAAACGCGTCTGGACTAAACCGAACTATGTTTGTTTGAAAATAAATTGAGCACTATTTTGCACCAGCGAAAAACATGTCCGTGTCTTTGGTGGTACCGGCTGGTACTACGGAAGTTGGATTGGATGTGTAAGAGGAATCGACGTCTCCTCCACAGCACGGACCCTTCACTTCAAGCAGGCCGACCAGCAAGGAGTCGAGTTGGAGTTGTGCTCATTAATGAGCAGTTTACACGTTGGCCCCTGCATACGACATCAAGATACTAACAGCGAGGCAAGGAAGAGGCGAAGTCGGAGGACCTGTGAATTTGCTGACCGGCACGCAGTAAGTTTAGTACTTTGTGATACGGCAGGTGTGAAGCGCTGTTTGTCTGCCTATATCAATAATTAGGCAGTGCTCGTGACAGACTTTCTGTTAAATATACAAACATCGGTCAATATGTCTAATGATACCATCAGAGAACGTGAGATGGCAGCAGAGGAGTTGTTTTTAAACTTACCGATAACGAGACAAAGTGGGAAAACAAACACTAAAGAAGTTTATGAGAATGTGGATGTCAAAAGTTTGTTCAAATCTTTGGAGAAACATAGCCGCAGCGAGATGACAAAATGGTGGGAGATCACCTCATTAGAAAAATATCATGAAGTGGGCCGAATACCAAGAGGTTTAAGAATTATGTTGGCGCCAAGTTTTGATAGCCCAAACCCTATGCTTCTTAAAGAATGGGCAGAAAGCAATTTAGAAGCATCCATACGATTAGTGTGTTTATTAATAAAATATGCCAAAGTGGACAGAGCAACAAACATGGAATAAATAGTACGTATCCAGACAGAACTCAGTAAACCAGAATACCTTGCGTGCAAAGAATTCATAGATAGAAACGTACATGAAATGAAAGAGCGCCTCAAGAAACAAGAACTGGTAATCAAAACAAGGAAGGCATATAAATTTGCCGGAGATAAATGTGATTACGAACAGGGGCAGGTTTTCACGTTCGCCCGTAAATTTGACAAACTACGTAGGAACCAGATACAACAACAGAGAAGCACAATAGCGACAATGGTTCCTCGCAGTAATAAGCCTGCAATTGAGGTGGATAGTGATTCCAACATATCTACGGATACAAGCGCTATGACAAGCGCAACCACCAGTGAAATTGACTCTGACAACCCCAATTCAGGAAATGAAGCGGGGGATTTAGGGCTTTTAACTTTGGCAGAAGAATTAGATTATGTTCGCATGCAACACAAACAAACGCTGAGGCCCCAACAACAACTAGTACAACCCGCCAAAAACGAAATGCCAGAAGGCGGCAAAGAAGGAAATGCAAAAGGGCGAAATCAACAGCGACAACAATGGAGAAAATACAGAAAGTAACAGATAAAACCATTGTAAACCTTACAGATGTGGAATTAAATGCGGCAGAACAACAATTGCTCTCGCTGGGTCTTTCCTTTTGCCCGGAAAGTAACTTCAATTATGTGAATACAAGAATAGATGTTTTCAAATTCATCAGGAAAATTAACTTAAAAAATACTTCACTATCAAAAACAAATTGGGTGACAAAGCCAGCAATGTGGATAATACTGAAACAAATACAAGGACAATGTCAATGGCTAATATACTTACCAAGGGACTGTGTGTATCGGATATGCATATGATTAACACACTAAGTGCGCTTAATATGAGTCAAGAAATTGATGTTACAACACAAGAAGTGGCAGATAACCAAGGAATTAACATCTCCAAGCCATGTAAAAGCCCTTTTAAACCAGTATCCACTTTTATGCCAACCATGCCGCGTGAGGCAATTGATGTATTCAGTGAACGCATTACGGATGAATTGAAAAAGTTACAACGTCAGACCCAAGCAAGGAATAAAATACCTATACAGAAATCCATGGATTATTTTAAATTAATGTCCAAATTAAAAAAGAACAACAACATTATTATCAACAAATCGGACAAAGGTGGTAATGTGGTCCTATGGGGTAAAAAAGAATATAAGGAGGAAGCCTATCGACATTTAAACACTACTGATTGCTATCGTAGGATCCCCAAAGCTCTCATTTCTACAACACATAAGCAGTACAAATATGAGCTACATGCATGGTGCAAAGAGGGTCTGTTGACTAATGAAGAATTGAAATTTCTATATAAAGAATATCCAGTACTACCAAGGATTTATTTTATCCCTAAAGTACATAAGGGAACTGTTCCCATACCAGGTCGACCTATAGTGTCAGCAATCAATAGTATGTTTGAGAACACTTCCAAATACATTGATTATTTTTTACAAGACCTAGTAGTTGCACTACCAAGTTATATAAGAGACACTACAGATTTTTTACACAAACTCAACCATCTGGTCTTGCCCCCTGATGCTATTTTATTGACTATGGACATTACAGCGCTATACACTAGTATAGCCCACATGGATGGACTTAGAGCTGTAGAGTATTTCCTAGGTGAAAGGAGCATTGAATTTTATAATCACAATGTTATGCTTTTAAATATGATCCATAAATGTCTATGCAACAATATGTTTCAATTTAACAATGAGACTTTTCAGCAGTTGAGAGGCGTGGCTATGGGGGCATGTTTTTCTCCCAGCTATGCATGTTTGCATGTTGGCTGGTGGGAGAAGCATGTCCTCATGGCCCGCCATGCTGAACAGTGGTCTGCAAACATTATATCATGGTGGCGGTATATTGACGATGTTTTCGTCATTTGGAAAGGAACTGAGAAGGAGGCATTAAGCTTCGTCAATAGCATCAATGATAATGATCTTAATTTAGAGTTTACTACAGAAGTGAGCGCTATTAGTGTGAACTTCTTAGATGTAACTGTGAATTTGAAAGAAGGGATTTTAGATACATGTCTATTTCGTTAGAGCACATCTGGCAATACAGTGTTGCATGCAGAGAGTTTCCATCCGTTACACACCATTAACAGTATACCGTATGGAGAATTTCTACGAATTCATAGAGCTTGTAGCAACATAGCGGCACGTGACAAACATCAGATGGAAGCTAAAAATAGGCTATTGGCGCGAGGATATAAGGAAAAGAAATTAAATATAGCAATGAAAAAGGTGTACCTCAAAAATAGAAATGATTTACTTGTACCTAATAACAAAACAAATCAAGCAATCCCAGTTCCAACCAGTATCCAAGTTTATGATAAAACAGAGAATGAAATAAGACTGATTACCACCTATAGTAGACAGGCCAAAAAAATCAAAAGTATTATTCGTAAGGAGTGGCCCATTGTATTAATGGATCCCACTCTTAAAGCAGTACTGCCCATGAATCCAACCATTACATACAGAAGAGCGTTTTCAATGAGGGATGAACTGGTATCCAACAGTCCTGAAATTTCATCCAGTGGCAATTGGCTTAACCCTTCAAAAGGGTTTTTTAAATGCTCTTCATGCAGAGCATGTAAGTTTGGAGTTAACACCAACCAATATACCACACCTTTCACTGAGGTACCTAGATCTCTGAAAGGACATTATACTCTTCGCACTGACCATGTGGTATATGTTTTACAATGTACATACAATCTGAAGTATGTAGGAAGCACTAAGCTGCAAGCATTTACCCGAATTTTACAACATCTAAGAGCTATAGTAAATTCCGATCCAACTTACCCGGTAGCAAGACATTTTAAAGCTTGCCACAACAATGATCTCAGTTGTTTGAAATATTTTATTATCGATTCAGTACCAAAATCAAAAAGAGGGGGCAACCGGGAAAAACTCCTGAGACAGTTAGAATCAAAATACATAGTTGAGTTGGATACACGCATTCCAGGAGGCTTAAATAATGGAGAGGATTTACATCACTTTTTATAAACACGCTCATAGCTGCATTTAGTATGAAACATAGGCCTGTATACTATTAGAAGTCACTGTATTATTTACATAGATTTTAACTTGTCTTGAATTTTTGCATGTTGTGGAGATTTACTTATGGGGTATGTGAGCTTTTGATTACCTCATCTTTGAATATGGAAACTGTCTGAATTTAAGGATGTATTTTGGGTTTCAATTGTATTATTGTATGTATAGGTTCCCACATAATGGTAGAAATAGTTTGGAAAGCAGCTGTCCTCTAGCTGAGCATGGTCAAATTTTTTTTTAAGGTTTAAATATATATATATATAAAAAAAAAAGATTTTATATACCCAGCGTATTTCCTAATAGAGACATAGCGTGGCATTGAATTTTCATATAGCTATCCATACTCTTTTAAATCAAGTTTTTATCAATGATGTTCTTAGGGTAATGATTAATATATCTGCATATTTGCACATTAGATTGCGTATTTGCACAATTTTGCTGTATTTGCACAGATATCAATACCTTGCTTTGTTTGCACATAATATACGTTATTTGCTCTAAACCCGGAGGGGAATGTTCCCAATAGAGGGATATATAGTGACAAAAAATATACTACATGTGAATAGTCGTAGCGCAGGCGAGATATAATGATTGAGTTAAGTCATTTGCTAGCGTTATATGCGCAATACTATGCTTCAAGTAAGTGTTTAACAAACGTATATTTGCCTACAATCTAAACGCCATATATGAACTTGGTTAATGTATCTGGATGAGCTGTGCGAATTTTACATCACATTTATCTGTATAAAGTTTTGCAGGTTTTGAAGTTGTGGCCGAAACGAGTGTGTCTTCTATGTCTATAGGATTCCTCTTACGTAATTGGGTATCTTGCACCTTTAAATTGTCACGTTCAGTAAAGAGTAGTCATGTGATCAAGACCGCTTTGACGGTCGAAACGCGTCTGGACTAAACCGAACTATGTTTGTTTGAAAATAAATTGAGCACTATTTTGTACCAGCGAAAAACGTGTCCGTGTCTTTGGTGGTACCGGCCCACATCCAGTTCCTTGCAAAACGAACTGGAGGTTGCTGGCAATAAAGTTATTAATTCAAAAATTACGCTGCGACGCGTTTCGGCATCAACTGCCTTGATCACACAGTGATCACTCCTTGTTAAGCGCGCATTTAAATCAAAAACCAGCAGAGTGATCCAATCACATGACCGGAAGCTTTTCAATGAATCGCAAAGACAGACTTTCTTATCGGCACATCCTAACAATTAAGTCGCTTGTTTAGTTTAAACATTTACATTGATGTGCTCGATAATTTGGGCAAGGAATTAATGATTACTTCCATACCATAAAATTATATATGGATTCATCAAAACAGTTAACAATTAAAATGTCATTGTTTGACTATTTACAGCGTCGGGTTACAAAAGAAGTGCAAGTGCAAGACTTCAATTTCTTTTCTCATTACTCCATGAGTGTCTTTAAAAATAGGTGCACACATTAAGAAGTCCATTGATGGACCAGTGCCTGAAACAAATGTTACAACCTCACATCAGGGGCACTGTACGATTGAATTGTGTGCATCACTCTCTCTTCAATTGGTCATGTAAAATATATCTCATTTTCATTAAAATTCATGAATTACTATGCAATATATTACTCAATAATAATAACAGTTTTTTTGTCATTAGAAAGAGAAAATCAAAAACCTAACATATAGCTGCCTCATACTAAATAGATTTTGACAAGATCTATGACGTACATTTTGACCTACTTCTGAACATTATCATTACTACGGGGACACTCAGGTATCTTATATTTCCATCAGATCTAAACTACCAACTCTAATTTCATTAATGCATGCAAATAAGTGAACTTTATATATATATATATATCCACTTGCCACTGCCACTGGCGCTTCTGTCTGGAAGAATGGAGCAAGGACCACAGATAAGGTGCTGTATGCTTATTTTATTTTCCCATCGGCATGACGGCCATTACGCGTTTCGGCTCCTGACAGCCTTGATCACATTATATATATATATCTTTTCGTATCTAACAAAGCACAGTGCATGATATTTTTGGGTTTCAACTCTTATTATACTATATACTGACACTTCTTTAGGTCCCCCTCTATAGGTTTGTATCTTTCTGTTAACTTCGCCAACCACGGGTATCGCTTCTTGGGTGAGCTCATGATACAACGTACTTACACACAGATTCTTCTAGTGCGTTGGGATCGGCATATATCTTTTCAAGTCACCATTTTTCCTCACCGCATCACTGCTATATGAGGTTGAATATTATTTTAAGATGATATGCGATATGATGTTCCACACTGATGTATACATATTCCCTGCAGCCTTGAAAAAGTCCAACGCACGAAACACGTCGGCTGCTTCTGCTTGTATAGACCAGACTTTGTGGAAACTACAAATGAAATAAAGTAACTTCACAATAAAAGGATTAAGAACTGGATGGACTTTATACTTAGATTACTTTTTCTATTAATGGACTTCCTGTGTGTGCTCTGGTACCTATGAAGTTGTATACATTTCGCTAAGGACATTGTCCTAGGCTGGCAGGCACCCCTGGTGGCAGGGTGTGTATAGTACCGTGGTAGCACCTCTTACCCCACATGAACAGATACTGTGCATGATCCAACACCCATAACAATAATGCTGATATTGGATGTGCAATTGTTGCCAGCATAGCCACCGTTTGTGTTTGTATATGTTTACTTTTGGGGTTATCTAAGTGTTCTTGTTGAGATGGCCCTGCTGGTTCTGGTGGGAGCAGCGCAGGTTGTTCTGGTTAAGGTACTGCTGCTTGTCCTTGGCGGCAATAGTGATGCAATAGTGATGCTGGCTGTGGCCTAGGTGCTGATCACTCCTGCAGGCCTGTAGAGATTGTGGGGGTATCAGAGGTGAAGTATAAGCCCCGATGTACCGACTGAGAACTTTGATAGTGGATGCCCGTGCCTGGCACTGTCGCTTGTAGTGGTGTCAGTGTGAAAGGTCCTGCTGGCTCTGTGACAGTTGGTACTGTCGCTGGTGGTTCTGCTGCTGGTGGTTCTGCTGCTGGTGGTTCTGCTGCTGGTGCTGTCACTAGTGGAACTGGTGATGCTGGGACTGGCAGCGCTGTCACTTGTGGTGTCAGTGTGAACAGTGCTGCTGGCTCTGTGGTAGCTGCAATGCAAATGGTGCTGCTGGCACTGTCGCATGTGGCACTGTTTTATGAGTCACTGTTGCTGGTGGCTCGGCTGTTAGTGGCTCTACAGACAGTCTCCTTTGCTTGTGGAGAGGAGGCTAGCATAGCTATTCCCCCTCAGTGTGGATGCAACATAACCGGTCAAAGACATGTTGTTAACTGCCTCCTTGGGAAGAGTCGTCTTCTTCTTCAGAGTTGCAACAGGGGTGGTTGATGGCACCACTCTCAGGCCAATGCTCTCCAACAGTTACTTCAAAGTGATGGACACCTGCTGTGGTGATGCTCCCTGCTGTAACGAGGCTAACACGTGCATTATATCAGCCAGGAGGCTGTCTGTGGAGGTGACGAGGCTGGGCAGGGACAGAGAGCTGGTGTCTGCATGGCCACTGCCACTCGTAACAACAGTGACAGGCACTGAGGGTGCTGCTGCTGTTTGGTGAGGGGCAGTCATCTGTATGTGTCACAAAGGTGCTGGTGGTGGTAGTGGTGGGGGTGGTGATAATGTAATCCAAGGTGCTTCAGTAAGAACATGTAAAGGCAAATAGGAGAAAATGCAGGAGCTGAAACTAAGGAAAAAAGCTGAGGAGAGAATAGACATGATTGGTGGGGCCCTGGAAAGGGGAGATGGTTGGTGAGGAATTGAGAATTTGGGAAAGGGAATAGATGGGAGCAAGAAATAGGGGGATGGAAAGAGGGGAAAGTGAGAGAGAAAGAGGTGGCAAAAGTTATATATGGGGATAACAGAAGGTTTGGTGGGGAAGGGGTTCTGCTGCTGACTGCTGGCTGCTGCTATGAGTTAGATGGGCTGCTATGCTGGATGGCTGCTGTTCCTTTGTCGTGGGCTACTGCTGCTGGTCCTGGTCCTAGGAGTCCAAGTCCTGTCTACTGGCTGCTGAGGCCATATGGGCTGAAAACCGGCAGCACCAGGAGCTGGAACACAGAAGTGGTGGACATTAATGCACAATATGGGGTGGGAGCAGTGGGAGGAGCCAAAAGTGAGCATGTTCTGTGCTCCGCTGACCTTTTGTCAGTGAAACCACACCACGCCATAAATAATCTGCCTGGCTGATGAATCTGCGGAAATGGGTGTAAAAGGCTGTAGTTTTGTGTATGCCAGCCGCAAATGAAAAAAAAAGGTTTGCCCATCCTTAGTCAGGACTGCTTGAGGGAAACTGGATGTGAGCCAGGCATAGATTCCAGTGCATCCTTCTCTGAAAGGGGATGCATTGGAAACCGTGATGACCCTCCCTACAGAATGTATTAAGGATCCCCTCAAACTTCTGCAACACAAAGATTTCTTTTGGCTTTATGTGGAATGGAGACCCCTCTAAAAGTGGGGTCCACCTGACCGCAAGGGCAGAAGCGATCTAAGTCATGTCCCTGGAGATCTTTCAGGCCCTGCATCTATTAAAGAATGATATGCCTGAGAGCTCTGAACAATATAAGCCATATAAACTGTACAGTCTGAAGGGCAGAGAATGCATCTAAGCCGTTTTTCCCTATTTACTTTCCAGCGCAAAACTTGTTTTGTATTGGAAAATCACTGGAAATAATGCTTTGCATTACTTAGCGCCAAGTGGGCGTTCTATGGGTGGTGCATGGACTTTCTCATGCACCCACCCAAGGTTTTTGACGCAAAACCCTATTTGCTAAAAAAAAGTAGACAGGGGTTTGCATAAAAAATTAGCACCAATTTCAAATAGGCGCAATGACGGAGGAATGCTTTTATTTGTTCCTCTTTTGCATGTGTGCTCAAGGTACAGTACACATACAACGTGGGAAACGTTTTAAAGTTAATTTCAGCATAGTATCTTGTACTGGAGAGGTATCTTTCTAGTACAAGACCTATGTTAGATGCACGCAGATGTCCCTGAATTATGGTGCGAAGGCATGTGTGTGGTGCTCAGCTGTGTGATTGAGTGCAGGCACCAGGGAGAGGGGAGGAGTGTGCCATAGTTCTGTAAACATGGCGCTCTCCTGCTGTCTCTTTTTTATGCAACACAGTGCAGCATTTTTAACTGATGCACTGCATTGCATGAGAAGTTAGTAAATCTGGGCCTATGTTTTCTATTTCTCTTTTCTGATTGGAGGCACCGGATGAATGCTGCAAAGGTCAGACTACAACCTCAGACCCTTAGAGTGCAAGCGTGGGAAGCGATGGAATGCTGTCTGAATGCCTTAGGTGTAAAGCTGTTCCTGCTCTTGACCCCTCATCCTTCTGAGTCTCTTCCTCTCCCTCTATCTCTCCTCTAGTGCTTGGTTTGTAAAAAAAAAATTAGGTGCCTGGACCCTCGTTTGGAGGCCTCCAGAGCTTGCACCACCCATTGCCTCTGCCTGTGTTGCCAGTGACAGTATCAACACTGCTGCCAGCACACTGCTACAACTGAGACAGTTCAGACTATTTCAGGCCCCAAAATCTATATCAAGCATTTGTATTGCAGTAGGTCTCGTGAATCTTTGAGCTATTGGCGTTGCAAATGCTAATGTTTTTTTTTTTTAAATTACAGCAGTAGCATAAGTAATAAAAAAAATCCCACTAGGTAAGGAGAGGGTGCATTACCACAGGCCGTTACTAAGTGTCCCTGTGAAGTTGTAAAGCGTCTATTAGCCACATTAGGTCTTGCACCGTTTCCTTGCTTCATGGAATACGTTTCATTACTTATGCTACTGCTGGGATGTTTTTTAACCCAAAAACCCCCCAAGCATTAGCATTTGCAATGACTGTAGATCAAAGTTTCACTAATGCAAGACCTATTGCATTACAAATGCATGTTAGATCATAGGATTTTGTGGATTAACACCAGATTCTTTGCTTGATTGATTTAAGTACGTTTGTCTTGGTGTGAAAAACTTTAGCAGCTTTGAGACACTTATAACAACAAAATGGATGGAAATGGGACATTTGGGATTTTTGGTCACTGGTAAAAGAACTAGCTCGCCACAGTCAAGTTACTCCCACACCCTTACTTGCCCTTAAGACCTAAGTCATTGCAGGCATAACAACATCTGATCTTACCACGTGTTCGTCTTCAAGCTCTCGGTGCAGTTTTTCGCTCAAGCTCTCCAAATTAAGGCTCCAGGTAACTGCCATCTTTCTGGGGCAAAACCAAATGATGTCACTCGCTGTCCTAACCCTGCACTGTGTGAGCACATGTGAGTCAAGCCTAGACCTCACATATGGGACATACTTCCGTAACGCCTGGTTGGCACAAGCAATGTAATAGTGGGGGCTATTTTACATTGGGAGGAATAAACAACATAAATGCAGAGACCAACAGGCTTCCACTAGCAGGAACTTAAATTATCCTACAGAGATGGGGCAAGAGTATTCTGGTCATTTTAGAAAGGACTGTTTTTTCACTGAAACGAATACACCCGATAATGTTTGAAGCAAACATGCCGAATAAAAGTCAGTACCTCTTTTAGAAGTACCATTCCTGCAAGCGGCGGCCATTTACTTATAGTATCATTTTTGTTTTATTTTTTCGAAGAGCAACTAGGGCGACCATCGTATAGCATGAGTACAGTTACCTTTGTAATGATCCTCGCTGATTCTAGCAGTGATATGAGATGGGAGCTTTTTAGGTCGCGCCTAGAGCAGCGCATGCGCTGCTTGCTCGACCTTTAGTGAGGGGGTTTAGAAAGTGCTACCAGAGGCTTTTTGCTGGCCACCATCTGTCTTCTCTCCGTCACGGGCAATTAAGTGCATCGTGATCACTTTCACTTTTGGGCGCCCGCACGGCCAATGCTTCCATTGTGCTTTAAATCCACTATTTCTTTAAAATAACCCTCTGCCGCTGCCCTACCAGAGCCACAGACTTTTAGGACATGGTCCACTCACTCATCGTGAAACAAGAAGCTCACCCCCAGTACCACAGAAAACACCTTCATTGAATCTTTGCTTTTGAACTGTTTGACATTTCGGTTGGCGTTCTGCCCTCAGTCACGCTCATCTCACCACCCGTTGTCAATCACGCGCCTCACAATGTCTGGCTGTCAAATGCCTCCATTCCGCGTCCACATCTTCTGTCAGCTATGGCGTTTTAGTCAACCAAACTGCATTATGGGACTGGTAGTTTTAAAAAAAAATTATAATTGCAGTTTAAAAATCCACCACCATAATTAATATTAGAAAATGTCTAGGAAGGAAGTCACTTAGTAGCTTCGGCCTCCCACTCCCGGAACCCCGCTTCCTCATCTAAGTGGTTATATCTAAATGATGCAAGGTGAGCAGTTGGGGCTGGGGCTTTTCGGTCTGTTTTGCAAATGCTGCAATAAAAGTCTCTTCTTTACACCGAGAAATTCAGTGGATCTCCGACTCACCCCCGAAAATCTCAAGAATGTAGCAGAGCTCCCGCTTTCCTGGAGTCCCCAGTCAACCCCGGCTCATTCACAGCCCTCCAGTTTCCTACTTTCATGCGCGATTACGTCATCCAGTCGACGGTCTGGCTTCTGCATTCTGGGATTTGTACGTTACATTTCTTCCAAAGTAAAACGAGGACTAAAAATCCAACAATACAAAGTAACAAGCATTGGCATAGCCAGTAGGTCTCGCATTTGGGGCCTTAAAAGTGTTTCGCCATGCAACAGTTGGTGTTGTTGCACCAAGGATATTCTGCTGCATAACTAAATACTTCTAAGGTGCCAAAAGCGAGACCTATTGGCTATGCCAATACTTGTTTCTTTGGTGATCGAAGGGAGGGCACTCCCCACGGGGAGATGCAGAGCCTAAGAAGCAAGTCAAAGATAAAGCATGGCGCTTGTAAAACGGACGCCACACTGAGAGTTTACAAAAACCGTTGAGCTGTTGAAAAAAGCACGGCCGCTATGTTACAAGTTGAATCTCGGCAACTGCTGTGTTGCAGAAATAAAAAGAGAGAGAGCGTGAGAAAGTCATTAAAAAAGTAGTGCTGGAAACTGTAAATAAAACATACATGTGAAAGGGGCTGTCCTCGTGGAAGGTAACAACAGAAGAGAGAGAGGTACTAAGGAGGGATTACTAAGCTTATTCACAAATCAAAAGCCAACATATAGAAAGGAGAATAATAGGAGCTAATTGAAAAGATGGACTGAAAATGGGTGGAGCTTAAAGTCCATACCTGAATGCAGCATGTCTCGAAGAGACAACACAAGTGCTGCCTAGGCGATACCTAAATAATGGCTTGGGCGGCAGGTATTAGTTTTTTTACAGTGTACTGAATTAATAAAAAATTGCTGTTCTGTTTATCTCTAAATTATACGAACAGCGCCACCATGTGGCATCTATCATAAGTGCCAGTGTTGACAGTTAGGTGCTGGTGCTGTGCACCAGAAATCACTGGCTCAAATTAAGCATTGCTCTCCTGTCAAAACCCTTTGTCCATTCTTCAAATCACTCCTCTCCTGTCTCTCTTCCGTGCTCTGTCTCTTATTTCCTCCCAACACTGTCTCTCTTCCTCCCCTGTCATTTTCGTGCTTCTCCTTTGTTTCTGTGTCCTGCATTGGGTTGTCTTTTTGCCTCTCCCTTTTCTATTTCACCTGCCTCCCTACGTGTTGTCTGTTTCTCACCTGTCTGTTTCGTTAAAACATAGCTCCCTCTCTCCTTAAGCTCTCTCGCTTTCGCTCATCTCTCTTTCTGTAATGTCCATAGATATCTTTTCTGCCGATGATCTTTTAATCCTTAGTTTTGTCTCAATCTCATCTCTGCAGATTTCTCTTTCATTCCTACTTTCTCACGCAAACTTAGCTGCCGGTTTGTAACTTTTCTCAATCTCACACACAGACACATTGGTCAGTCTGTGATATCATGACCTATTTCTGCTGTTTGTGTTTCCTCTTTCTAACCTCTGCTATATTTCTCACTTACTCTGCTCTTTTTTCCACTTGTTTCTTTTCAACCTCTCTCTCTCTCTCCCTCTCTCTCTCTCTCTCTCTCTCTCTTATTTTTTGCACTCTCTCTGTCTGGTGTATCTTACTCATCTAGCTCTTTATAGCATGCGTGCCTCTCCCTCCTTCTGACTCGACTCACTTGCTTCTGTGTTTCCTCTCTCTTTTCTCTGATTCCTCACTCACACATGAAACATTTTTCTCACCCTTCTCTTTTTCTTCTTCCTCACCTAGCTGTCTCTTCGTCATCTCACTTTGACCAGTATCTCTCGCCCTCTCTTTCTTTTCTCTGGATTCTACATTGTCTGTCCTCTGCCATTTCTCCTTTGTTGGTGATTACGCCCCTTTTAATGCTCTGTTCTTTCCCCCACTCACATGCTCGGACACAGAGAGACAAGGCTGACCCTTCCCTCCGGAGCCTCCCTATATTGCAACAATAAAAGAAAAGTTGAAACTTGGTTTCTTACTGCTCTCCACCAACACACCCCGCAGAGGAGGGGGCAAACAGGCGGTACAGTAGGCGTTCTCTAGTTTTCCAGATTGCACTGACACTCCTTGGTTGGTTGGTGGGCCCCCTCCCGTGTAGGAGAGCCTGGGACCCTCTGCACTGCAGGGGGCCTCCGTGTTAGCCCCCTGAATGGAAAGTGCACCTGGCACAGCCCCTCGCTTGCAAACTAGTGCGAAATAGGAACAGGGGCAAGATGTAAATTTGCTTACATATATCTAGTGCCGACTTAAGTGCAAACTTGTGCACATTGGTGCAAAGCAGCCCAAGGTACGCCAGCCCAAACGACAGAGGATTACATCATATCTTAGTTGGTATGGTGCTGTTGTGCTCCCTTCTTTTCACGCAATGCAGTGCAGCAACCTTTGTTAACGTGCACCATAAATCTGAGTTAATCTTCGTTTCTTTTCTCCAGACCACGCCCTCTTAATGTAAACGAGCAGATATGCTATGATTTTGCATCGGCTTGCGTCACTTTTGTGGGGCAGCCCAGACGCAAAATAATTTTTGGTATTTACTAAGCCAAGCAAACCACTTTGCATGGTTTAGTAAACACAGAGTAAAGCAAGGCAGCACATGGCACTGCCTTGCGTTACCTTTATTGGGAAGGCTTTCCATGGGTGAAGCATGGGCGTTCCCATGCATCCACACATCGATTTTGGCGGATTCCCACATTTACTAAAGCTTGTGAACCTGGGAATGCTTTAAAAATGCTACGCCTTCCCAAGTGGGGCATAACGAGGAGAAAAACCCCTTTCCTTCTATTTATTGCCTTCTTCCACCTGTGCTGGATCATTCCTCTAAGGATTGTTTTTGTGCAGGATGGCATCCCTTCCTGTACAGAAACAATCCCGCCTGTAACAGAGTCACCCTTACCCCATGGTCCAAGGGTGCCTGCCTTGGTGCTAGGCAGTCTCGAGGACACCTGCGCAGGGAGAGAGCTGAAGAGTGCTATATCTTAGTAGATACGGCACTTTTCAGGTCCCTCCCATTCACGTAGCGCAGCGCAACGCAGCGCAGTACAGCAACTCGCCCTGCTGCAGTGAGTTGCGTGAATTCTAAATAAATCTGTCGTATAATGCCCACCAGTATGGACACCAGGTGACTCCTACACCTTGTAGTACTCATTGTCTTAAGTTGCATTTCTTATACATTTATTTAATTATTTATTTGTGAGTTTGTATAGCGCTAGAATCGACTTCAACAGGAGTATCTCTGCGCTTTTGGGCCAGTTGGTCCTTCCCTCCTGCAGAATGAGGGAGAGCTGAACTAAATCTTGTTTTTAAACAGCAGAGTTTTAAGTTGTTTCCTAAATGTCAGATGTTCAGAGCATAGTCGAAGAGTCAAAGGGAGACTATTCCACAATGTAGGTCCCACCACAGATAAAGCTTTGCTCCCGTGCCTAGCTTTCTTGGCACGTGGTACTACCAGCAGATGTCCACTGCTGGATCTGAGCAATCTGGAAGGAGTGTAGGGAATACATTTCTTTCCCAGGTAAGAGGGACCTTGTCCATTTATGCTCTTTTGAATCAGACAGCATATTTTGAATTTTATCCTTTGACGGATTGGGAGCCAATGTAGTTTATCCAGTAGAGGCTTAGATGCTGTTCTAGGAGGGGCATTAAGGACCAGGCGAGCTGCTGCATTGATTTACTCACTTGTATGACCGATTCTGTATAATATGTATGTGATGTAAAACGCTTGGAGGGTCTACATTGAGATGAATAGCGCTATAAAATAAAGAGATTTGAGAGGGGGGATAAGGAAAGCTAAGGGTCACTGTTGGAGGAGGCGGTAATGAGGGAATCATTGGGGCTTAGGGGTGGGTGTGGTGGCAACAAAGATAATTGCACTAGCCACCACCAACGCTGAAGCCGGCCCTGCATGTATCTCATTCGTTCATGTCCCTTTATGGGCTGTATTACAGAAGAGCCCCTGGCGTACAAATGGCGTCTACACCCACTATGGGGACCCCCAGGGCACAATGGTACCACAGAAGAGGCCACAGACGCTTTTGCGGCCCCTTCTGCGATACTGATAGCGCAGGCACATGAGAGTGCGTGCCCTCATTTGAATGAGGGCGTGGCCCCATCGAAATGAGGGGGTCACTTTGCCTCTGCTCCCGTGTCGTATTTCCGACGCGGGTGCAGAGGCAAACATGCCCTTAGGTAGCGTACTTAAGGTGCGCCACAAAAAAGTTGTCCTCTGGAGGGTAGAAAGGGGGTCCCAAGTCACTCACTGCATCCACCTGCAGGTGGATCTCCTGCCCCTCTTGAAAGAGTAGGTGGCACGCGCATGCACTGTGAAGCAAAGCTGCTTTGTAGCAGTCACTCCGTGTTTCACTGGGGTCAGCACGAGTAAGCAGCTGCCCTGGGGGCCTCACATTCCGCATAATGGAGCGCACATTCCCTGTTTGCTCGGTTTGAAGGGTGGGCCAGGTGGCACGGTTGCAAACAGGGAAAGTGTGCCACATAAATAAAACGGCACAATACTTTTGACTGCATGTAAAATGTTCTTTTTTTTAGATCTGCGTTAGCGCAAACCAGGAGAAAAGTATTAAGAATACGGCTCAGTCTCGAGGGTCCTGGTTATTCCATTACTTATGCAACCCTTAACAAGGCGTCTGGAGAAGCTGCCGCATAAACTGACCTTTGTGCCGCTATAGAAATCGGTTGCAGTTGTTTGTCTGCAGTGACTCGTGTTCAGAGAGTGTAACTTTTTGTCACACAGGGCTCATGTTCCAGGTTAGCAAGAGCTGGCTGTATGTGGATGAAACCTGGCAGCTTTACAGGGCTGACAACTATTCCTCCAAATCTAGTCATTAAAAAACATTCCTGCAAAATCCCATCACAAAATATTTGGCAGCCTGCAGCTTGCTTTCAAGGCTCTCCTTGAGCAGCAGCGCCACCTATTGACAAGAGAAAGAAATTTCGCTTTAAAAAAATGGCGAATTCAGAGCATTTACACTACATGAATTTTGGAAATTAGCAAATCTTTTACTGTCAGGAACGCTTACTTCACAAAATCTACCCAGGCATTGCATGCTAAACTGGCAAGTAGCTCAGTGTATTCAGTTCAATTTGGCCACAGGTGAGATTTCCAGCAGGGTTTGACTTCCACACCAGTGCAGAAGGGCCACCACATTTAGAGTTGTCCGACCCTGCCGAGACTGTTTCTCCCCAGAAGTACGTCCACGTGCACTGTAGGGGCAATTTAAATGGAAAAAGAAACATGGCAGCATGTCCTTGCTTCCACGATAGCAAGGTGGAACTGCCATTACCTGTCTCCCAGAGATAAGTGAATTACAGTCAGTGCTTATTTTGCAAACAAATAGGGGCTGTGCTCCAACGTTTTGCTCAGCACTCCTTTCTGCACATAATCTATTTGTACAGGGGTTCTGCGCTAAATATATATATATATATATATATATATATATATATATATATATATATATTCACTGAAAAAACCATAGGTTTCACACATGTTATAGTTAGCGGAAATTTTACTGATAAAAAACCAATGAAATTCCCCCGTTATAGTTAGTGCAGGCAACTATAACTCACGCGACCGCAATCCTCTGCTGATGCTAATACTGTATTTAGACACTTATTTGCCCATGTCTTCTTCCATAAATTTTTAGCTATACATATATTACAAATATTTTTTTTTCATAAAGACACATATGTCATCAGCAGAAGATTGCGGTCGTGTGAGTTATAGTTGCCTGCACTAACTATAACGGGGGAATTTCATTGGTTTTTTATCAGTAAAATTTCCGCTAACTATAACATGTGTGAAACCTATGGTTTTTTCAGTGAATTTGCAAGGTTTTTTAAATGCTAATTCCTAACTATAACGTGTGTGAAACCTATGTTTTTTTCAGTGAATTTGTACGTTTTTTTAAATGCTAAGTTACTTTACGCCATTCGTGGCGTGCGCGCCCACTTAACGCAGTTCGTTCCGTGCGCGCACAGTGAGCACGCGGTGCGCTTCGTGCACCGTGCGCCCACTTTACGCAGTTAGTGTCGTGCACGCACGGTGGCGTAGCGCACCGCGTGCCCACGTTACGCTAGATGGGCCATGTACGCACGATGCGCTTCGCGCACCGTGCGCACATGGAGGACATATGATGCACTTCGTTTTGAAAGGTAATATTTTACTTTTTGTCTGATGTTATAAGACATGCACAAATGATGCCCTTCGGGCACAATTTGCACACGGGGGGGGGAGAGTGTGGATAATTTTTTTTAAAAAATATTTTTTTACCGTAGGCGTACGGTAAGCGTAATCGGCGAAATTAGCAGAAAAAAAAAATCCATTTTTGGCCTTGGGGGATCTTTGAGGACTCCCTCAACATGGCTAGGTGCTTTGGAGCTGTCTAAACAGCCCCTTTACATGTTTTTGTCCTTTGTTTTATAATCCACTCTCTCAGTGCGAGAGAGAAAATGGCGGCCGTCGCTTCCTGGTTTCGGCCGATTCGAATGTTTACTAAGATCTAAGAGCCAATCAGAATCGCGCTCGCGCACGTCACCGTACGCGTACGGTAAGCATACCGTAAGCGCACCGTAAGCTGGCTCAGATATATATATTGATTTAAAGGCTATTTTCTCAGAATCTACTGAACAGATTTACACCAAACCTACAAAAGGCACTTCCTTGACCTGAGGACTACCTCTCTGCCAAATTTCAAGGAACTCTGTTCAGCCGTTCGGGCTGTAGCTGTGTCTAAAGGTCCTATGGAAAAATGCATGGGAAAAACGCGTTTTGGGACCCCCCTTTTATCTCAGCCCCCGCTTGATGAATCCCCCCGAGACTTTCAGGGTAGGAGCGGAGCGTGGCGCCCCACCTATTTTGAAACATTCGCGAGGATTCGTCGACCGGCGCAAAAGTTATTCAAAATAGAATGTTGCGGATTTCCTATGGAAACGTGGTCCTAACTATAACTACCTACTGGCGACCGCCAGTAGGTAATATATATATATATATATAGATATATAGTTATATATTTTACCAGGTCAACAGCAAGTGCGGCAAAACTATTTGAATTGAAAGTGGTGCCATGTCGAGAAAAATGTTTTATACAGCAGGGTCGTTTGTTTTAAATTTCAGTTTTTTTTACATGTTATGTGTTGGATGAATAGGCGATGTATACGACTGAAGGGCGCCATATGTTATATGTACAAAATGTTCCCACTTAGTGGAAGTTATTTTCAACTTTTAAGGGCACTTTCCATCACCCATGATCGCAAAATGTATGGTAAAAAACATGCAGACAATATACAAGTATTAAGACTTGATGTTTTTACCTTTGTAACATTGGAGCATACTGCTTAGGGTATTCATTGTTGTAAAGTGCTTGCAAGTATTTCTTCCATATTTATTACGATCTAATGTGGGTTGGACTATATATACTTACGCTGTAATGGCGCCTTTTAGATTGACAAAGACTCCTGGGGAGTCGAAACGCGTCTCTCGTAATCCTGGGTTGAGGGTGACCTGATTCATTAAAAAGAAGCCTTATTCCTACACTCCTGCGTCCGTGCCTTCTTCGTTGGATTTGCGTCTGAGGGAGCTGGATTGTCGTGTTTTTATATATATATATACATATACATATACATATATATATATATATATATATATATATATATATATAATGATATTTGCACGTGTGCTCTTTTCTGCTGCACACATCGTCTGCTTCAGATCAAGCTTTACCTTTTGAAAACTTTTTGCACAGCCCCATATAGTGTGAGGATAGGGCAACGTCATGCAGCAACGGGTGTTGTTGTGGAACATCCACTGCAACACACATTACACATCTATTTCATACGAAGTGGCGTGTGAGTATGGGCCGTATTTACAAGCTGGCTTTAAGCCATGTTAGGTGGTGTAATGCCCCCTTGTAAATGAGATAAAGTACTGACTTCCACCACAACATCTGAATAAGATATGTACTGATGACAGTGACTCCGTGTAAATTGGCTCCTAAGTTTCAGTACATGCATGACAATGCATGTCAACTCCATGCTTACGATGAACGCATTTCACTCACCTACTGTAATAGTGACACTAGTGATGGACACACTGTAGCAGAGAAACCACTGATTCACAAATGTGTTAATGCACTATAGCTATGGTCAACAGCGGCCTGCGCAGGTAAGAACGGTGAGGCGGTGAGGTCGGGTGGGGGTAGGGTTTCGACAGATGACGACGAGGGAACATTTATTATTTATTTCATTTTCCCCACGTGGTAGTCTGTCCCCCCCAAACACGGCCCCACCGCCCTTACCTGCACGGGCCGCACCTGGCCATGGTATGTCTAGATTGTTTATTTTGCACAGGACAATGTAATGTAAAACATCATTGGGATGCTTACTTCATGGCCCATAACTGTCAAAACGTAACATGATACACATCACAGTGCAGTGACAAATATATACTTATGTGTAGGTCCACCAACGGTAATCCCAACATACTCCGGCGGGTCGGACTCCCTGCCCATAAGATCTTGCCAGCAATGCATTAATTTTTGCGCCTCCCGTCCACGCCATGTATCCGCAAAATATGCTGCCAAATATTCTCCCACCTGCTTTCCCGCACCGTCACAGGGTACCCCTGGATAACTCTACCACCAGCTTCAATCATTTTGGACAGGTAGTGCACTACCAGCCACAGTAAACTGCCCAACTCCTTGGAGTTCATGGACCTGGTGCGCTTTGGGCCCTGCATTATCCCACCTACTTATAGCTAATTAACTCCACCTAAACCCCTAAACCCCCTTAAATCCCAAATACAAACTACCCCAAAAGACAGACACCCAAGACATAAAATTGATTTTAATATACACTTTGATGATTTGTATTCTGCTTCCATATTGGATCTTATTGAAGGTCTGAAAACATTTCAATTTAAGCAAAGTGTGTTTGGCCCCCACCCATAATCAAGGTCATTTGTTTGACCCCATATTCTCTAATCTACAGGACCTTCTGGTGGATGATCCCATCTCGGTTCCATGGTCGGATCATTTCTTATTACCATTCACTTGGACCCCACAATACTCACTGTTGCCTTTTGCCAGAACTAAAAAATATGGCCGCATCTGGTGTAAACATCCTTTGGAAACCTGGGCAACCGAGTTAAAAAACACTACTCCTACACCCTATCCTAACCCTATTGTCGCTAATGATTATTTTAATAGTTGGCTTGAATCGTCACTTGATAGACCCTCCCCAGGACAGAATCCTACCATCGAGTAGGAATAAAATAAAAAAGCCTGGTACTATCAAAAACTCAGGCAACTTAAACAAACATGTAAACAATGTGAAAGAAAATGGAGGAAAGATTTTGCGGCTATCAGCAAAGCCAAATACAGAGAGGCATTAAAACGCTATAAAAAGGAAATAAGGGCCGCTCAAGCGAGTTTTTATCATAACAAGATTGTCTCAGCGGCTAACTCCCCCCGAGAAATATTTAAAATCGCTAAATCCCTCCTCACTCCTCCCATTCCCCCATTTCCTCCGATAGCGCCCAGCGGCGGTGTGATGAAATAGCGGAATTCTTTTCTGCCAAAGTCATAAACATCTACAGGACTTTTCTGCAAACTAACTTCCCATCTGATCTTGTTACTTCTAAACAGCAAGCTTTGTTGGAAGAGTTTCCTCCTCTGACTTTACCCTCCCTGCATGAACTATTGAGGCAATTAAAATCGGGTTCCCCCGTAGACCCCGACCTCCCTGCTATTTTAAATCAGGTCACTGACATAGTATCTCCAGTTATTCGGGATGTGATAAACACTTCTCTCTTAAGAGGAATTATGCTTTCCCTTTGGAAACAGGCAAGGGTCAAAGTTCTTTTGAAAAAGACAAATCTTGACCCTGAGGACTGGGCCAATTATCTGCCCATCTCCCTGCTGCCAGGTATCAGCAAATTAGCTGAGAAACATGTCAACTCCGTACTATCAGCCTTTTTGGAAAATAACAATTGCCTTCACTCCACGCAGACCGGCTTTAGATGCCAACAGGGCACGGAGAGTGCCCTCATTGCCGTGATAGAGGAGTCTAGGAAATTTGGATGGTGGAGGCTGCGCTGCTCTTATTTTGTTAGATCTTAGCGCAGCCTTCGACACTGTTAATCACCAACTAATGATCCAAAGACTCAGGGAGGTGGGTGTGGCTGGAATTGCCCTGAACTGGCTTCACTCTTTTCTTGAAAGTAGACTTTTTACAGTCTATGAAGATGATGCTGCTTCAAAACAGATTCCTTTGATGTGTGGCGTCCCCCAGAGATCTTCCATAAGTCCTACCATGTTTAACATTTACATGAGTTCTCTGGCAGAATTGGTGCGCCCATGGGGGATACAGATTGTCACTTATGCTGACGACATCCAATTGGTGGTATCCCTCAGCCAGCAAACACATCTGACTCTGGTCTAACCTCATGTCTTGGGAAGATCTCTGAATGGATGGACAAGTCATTTTTAAAATTGAATGGATTAAAGACAGAACTTATGCTGCTTGGTCATTCTGCCCCTGCTAATATAGACTCTCTGTGGCCTAGTTGCCTAGGCCCGCCCACCTGCTCCCAAAAAAACAGATTAAGAGTCTGGGAGTCTGACTTAACTGCAATTTGGATTTTAAAGAACAAGCTCGCAAAGTTGCAGCCAATTGCTATGGACTCCTTAGGATGATATGGAAGATTCTTCCTCTTCTTCCTTTTGCTGCTGGAAGATTATTAGTTCAGGCACAGATTCTTTCTCGGCTGGATTATGCAAATGCAGTCTATTTGGGAGCGCCACAAGGCACAGCGAAGAGACTGCAAATTGTTCAGAACTGTGCAGCCCGCCTATTAATGAACATTCCTAAGCGCAGTTCAGCCAAACCAGCCCTTACTTCTCTGCATTGGCTTCCCATCCAGGAAAAAATCAGTTTCAAGGCAATGTGCATTGCCCACAAAGCTACTTCGGGGAAAGGCTCTCCTTTAATTCGCTCTATGGTGCAACTCCACCGCCCCACTAGGACTTTGAAATCCGAGAATAAACTTCTACTTGCAGGTCCCTTGATCAAGTGATCACGAACCGGAGGTCGGCGCTTTGCATACAATGAAGCCAAGCTTTGGAACCGGCTCCCTGACCATATATGTCTGGAATCTAATCATCTTAATTTCAGAAAACAGCTTAAAACCTTTCTCTTTCCATGATCGGCTCTTAGTTTATTAGGTGCCACATTAAGCGCTGGGATGCCCATGGGTAGCCATGCGCTATATAAATGTGTATTCATTCATTCATAACAGTACGCTTGACTAAAAAAAAGAAACAACACAAATTACACACACAATTGAACATAATACACACAACTAGGACAGCAGACAGAACACAGCAACTCCACAAACTCCAATCTAGGCTCTCCTGCTCCACACAAACCACCACTCCCAAGCACAGACAGATAAACTGTGAGTAAATGGAGGCGGGACGTTTTCAGGTTATGCGTGCATTTTTTACCCGATAGCGCACTTTACCTCTATTGCACTTGAGGGTTTGCTATGATTTTCACAGTTGAAATTCCGCCTATGCGACATAGCAGCTATTTTTGTGTATGCAGCGGGCATAAACGTTCCCGCAGATGTGTCTAACGGGATGTTTTCAACGCTAGTGCAAAATTTCACAGTATATTTTCAGTCTGATGTGCCATTCATCTTCCTAATGACAGTGTATGTTGTGTTCTGTGTGTTGTTGTAATGTTATCACTGTCAGCTCATGTATATAGTATGTGTGAATAATCATACACATGTGTGATCCTCCGTGACATGGTTCCAATATTGATACATGATCAAACACAATGATAACACTTTTGCGCACTTTTCCATGGATGGTATGTGTGGCATGTATCTCAAGCCTACTTATGACTATGGATGTGGTTCCACCTATGAAGCAACTGTCAAACTATGCAATGGCCACTACGTAATATGTGTACTAAAACTCTGTGCAAGGATAAAATGGCCCATGTAGGACATTGGAGTTCCTAGGTAGTAGTCCAGAGGTATAAGTGCAGACCTTTTGCCTGCACACACATGCAAGGGGATGTATGGGTGGGGCTATGTGAGTTAATACATGAGTACCATATGCATCTAAAGCCCATTTCCCACACAACAGTGACAGTGTGGACATTGGTGGGTACAAAGTCCATTGTCATTGGTGATTGTGGTATGGCTTGTCACCATGCACAACTTGGTAAGTTTTTGTACTTTTTGATGACAGTATGTCCACTTATTTGTCTCAGTATCTACAGTATACAACTAGACAGTGTATCTTGTGCATTGCATTTGGAGTACAGATGTAACACCATGGCATAGGCAACATTGGATAGTTAGCACTTGTCAATGTTCATGGAGCTTAATATCTGATTGTGACATGTAGAAACATTTTTATGGTTTGCATATGTTGACTGTAGTTGTGTGAGTGTGTTTCTGTGCACATCCTATGTGGAATACTGCAATGTACTCCTGAGTAAGTTAAATCAACTGGTAAGCTCAAGTATGAGAACAAACACATGGCAAGCATCAGGAGTGGTACATGCACATTTGGGGCCTACTGTCTATGTGACGACTACAAGTTAATAGTTGGTCACAATGGTGCCCCATCTGCATCATGTATTTGGCATGCACTTAACATGTTATGGTACCTGATGATGTTATAATTTGTGTCATGTACTCTGCTAGAGGACATGTCTGTGTAACAGACATAAGTAGATCAAAAATTGTGTGCCAGAAGTGTAGTGTGCAAAGAGGATAAACATTTTTACAAGGTGTTAGTGTTGTAAATGTGTATTAATTGACAGATTAACATTTCTCACTATGACACTTTTTGAGGGGATGAGTTATGTTACATGTTAATCAGAGAAGAAATGGCTGATTAGATTTTCCCTCCGCCTTTTTTCTGCTGATGGATTTGCAGGTTGCCTTGGCTCCTCTTCTCCTTCCTCACCATCATCCAGCATTTCAGGTTCAGCATTGTCCTCTGGCAAAGGCACATTTGCCCGGACACATGTGCATGATGCAGCATACCATATGATCTTGCACACCATGGGTGGAGAGTATAGTAAGAGACCCCCAGATGCATCAAGACAGCGGAAGCGTGACTTAAGAACACCAAAAGCCTGCTTCACAATAGACCTGGTGCTGCCAAGAGCTTGATTGAATGTCATCTGTGCTTGGGTTTGGGGATTCTTCACCGGTGTCATTACCCACTGCACCAGTGCATACCCTTGGGCAGCTGAGAGAAAAGAAAAAGGTGTTACATTAGTCAGCACGCATGAGGAGGGTGAAAAGTACATTAGTCGCCATTGTGTCCTATGTCCACCTTTCTACATTCACCATGCACACGGTCATATACATGCCATGAAAATGCAACACTTACATATAAGTGACAATTGGTAATGGCAAACAAATGACAACATAGCCAAATGTGAAGTCCTCTGTGATGCCTCCATTTTTTGACATTCACCTATGACATTATTTACTTTGACAATTTTCAGGCAATTGTCAGACAAGCTTTGATTGTGTTGATACATATACAAATATGAACACTCATTTTTACATTTACATGACACATGACAGTAGGTGTTGGATTATCTTCGTTATGGCACACATAATTTGTACAAAATTTAGGGCAGCTACATGTTTCTATGTGTCAGGCATGGAGATGAAAGTGCATGTATGTGACCATGTGACATGTTAATCGACACATGGTGGTGCACAGAGTCCTACAGAGGTTAGTAGATGTGCTGTGAAGTTGAACAGAAGTGTTGAACAAGTAACCTGCATACACTACAATGGAAGACACCTTAGGAACAGTGTAGGCCGTAGATTTGACATTAATTGGTGTCCATTCATTGTGTGTCTGCACAGGTAGAAGCAGTGCAGCTTTTCTCTATGACACTCACGATGTGCCCTTGGAAACGTTGTTGTTAGATGTCATAGGGGATATAGTGTGTGCATGAGGGGGCACCTTGCTGCACAGTCTGGGACCTTGGATGAGAGGTGGAGTGATGTTGCCAGCACAGTGTTTGGCATGTTGTGCACATTGGATGTGGTATGTGTCTATGATCTGATGCTGCATTGTTGAAGGTAACTATTGTGGTGTTTATGTATGGCCATGTTTAACAATCTCACAGAAGCGTGGTATATCTTCTCTACTCTTGCCCCTGGGAATACCTTGTATTACACAGACTTCACACAGGGAATGCTTTGATTTCACATTGTCTATTTGTACATAATCATTAAGATGTACTGTTACATGAGTGTCTTAGCAAAAATTGGATGGGGACATAGGTCCTCATGTTGTTTTTCAGCCACTATACATTGATGAGAACAGGCTGAGCTAGCCAGCATCCAAAGAGAAGTGGTGGAATGTGTATTTCTTTGACATACAACACATCCATAGGGTTCTACGTTCAATTCATGACATAATGGCGTGTATTGGCAAAACCACCAGCCGCCATTGCACCATTGTGCACGTGTCATTTTGTTGTCCACAAATAATGTTATGCTTTGAGTTACAAATTCAAAATCCATTGTCATACTATCTGTGCTATTGCCTCTTACAATATGTGCTGCATATTGCTGGACAACATCATATTGTAAATGGTAATGAGCCCTGTGCGTATGTATCCTCTTTTGTGGTCCCTTAGTGTGGCACACCACTTGCACGCTGTCACATGGTCCCTGAACAGGGGAGGTGTGAAATATGTTGTGGCTGGGAAGGGGTTGCACATTGTCCTTGGTTGACATTTTTGACATTAGAAAACAATGATGTACTTTGTAGTGGCCTAGCTTACTTTATACCTGTTAGGCCTTGCAATGTTATGCAGACATATTTCCCATTACAATGCAGACATGAAATGGGCTTGTGCTCGAACATAGAATCATGATAGATGACAGTCCTACATCCTAATATGCTGATTAATGTGGCGCACACTGACTTAGTCAGTGTCAACATGTGCAACTTGTTAAGTATATGCTCTATGTGAAAATAAATGAGGCCATAGAAACAATGTATGCACAGTGGAATTCAATGAATTTGACAATGTTTTCCTACATGATTGAGTTCATAGTGGTCCGTCGTTTGTTTGATATGTACTTATCAACAAGCAGGCAATTCCCATAGGTCCCGTCCTGGAAACGCTGGTTGATGACAGATTGCCAGAAGATGTAGGAGTTGTGCACACTGCTTAGGCACTTTACAAGTATATTTATGAATACGCCATGATGGACCACGATTGCCTGCACTTTCATTGAATAGGTATGCTTCCTGTTGCGGTATATGTGTGCGGTTTCCACAGGAGGCACAAGTGTTACTTATATCTAGGCCATTGCCCCCAACACATTCAGGAATCCAGCAATGGCATAAAAGCCTTGATTGTTGTCCTGTTGGTCTTGTGCAATGTTGGGGAAGTGGAGATACTGTGGCATGAGGCTTATGATGGCATCCAGGAAGGTGGGTAGGAATCTGGATACTCCTGCCACCCTGGCGGTGGTGGGTTAGAAGTTTCCAGACGCCAGCCTGTGGAGTACAGCAAGTAGCTTGGCCTGCAAAGGGATGTTGGTGCAGCACTGTAATGCGGTCTGCAGCCTTGGTGCAGTCTGGTTCAGGAGGCAGACAATGGACCCCCTCTTGAGCCCGTAATGAGGTATGACTTCCTCTTGCCTGAGGTCAATGAGGGTGATCCTCTGACGGTATGTCCATTCCCTTCTCCGGCGTTGCCTCTGTGGTGGTGGTGGTAGTGGTCTCCTTGGTACTCCTAGCTGCAATAGCAGAAGATCCATGGCATAGTTGAAGTTGCCAAGAATGTTTTGGGTCTGTCCTACTTTTATTCAAGCTTTTTATCGTAATTTTAAGACCAGGTATTTCTTAGTGATAAAAATCTGCTGCTAATGAGACCTAGCGGACGTTTTTTATTTTTAACAACGTTCAAAAAAATCCTTGTACATATGGCGTTGGGTGTTTTACTTTGGGTACGCCTACCTTGCATATCATTTTTGGTAAGTCCTGCTAGCAGAACTGACGTTGTTTAAACTGCGCTAGCTGTGAAAAAGTAATGCCAGAGGGGTCTAGCTGCACTTTGTAAAAATGGTGATAAAAAACGCTGTAGTGTTAAAGAAATGATGCTACAGCAGCGTTAAATCCTTGTAAATATGCCCCTGAAGACCCTATTGTTTTCCTGGCTCGATCTTGACTCTGCCCATACAGCTCTTGCTTGAGTGCCATAACACCCATCCTGGTGGGTCGTTTGCTAGACAAATACATAACATAACATCTGGACATCTGGACGTTTTCTCAAGTCTTTGTGTTGTCCTTGTGTTTCACAAGGTGACGCAAGGACAAAGCAAAGGCTTCAATAATATTTACAAAGCCACTCAAGTGGCGATTTGCACTGCCTTGCATGACTTTGTAAAGAAATATAATGCAACTCAATGGCTTGTGCAGCGTTACATTTCAATCTGGGAGGCATTCCATGGGCAGAGCATGTACATTGGCATAGATTTTGATACATTCCTAGATTTCTAAAACTAGTAATCCTGGCAATGTGTCAAAATGCTACACCATCCCCTGTGAAGTGTAACGAGTAGAAATATCTTTATGCGATGGTTTACATATCATGCATAGAAAGAGGGATATGCCTCTAAGCATTGTTGTCGGGAGGGTGCCCCTTCATGCACAAAAGCAATCCTGCCCCTAACACAGGCACCCTGCACCATGGTTCAAGGGTGCCTGCATTGGCACTAGGCAGCACACAGTGCTCCAGCAAAAGGAGCGAGCAGAAAGACTCCCCATCTATATACAAATAGAGCATTTCTCCCTTCTATGCAACACAGTGCATCAACTTTGCTTGCTGTCCTGAGTTAAGGAACGATTAGTAAATATGTCCCATGGTGTTTTTTGGCTGATGGCGTCTTAACACAAATTTTAATTAGCCCTCTCAGATTTATCATTCTTCTAAGACCAGAAAAAAAATCAAAAGAAAATAAATGACAAAATATAAAAAAATGTCCGCCTATGGACTCACCAAACTGACTGAAAATCAACCAGAGACCTTGTGGAAAAAGCTAAATGCCCTGGTTTTTAACCAACACATTCAACAAGTCTACCTAGGTCCTCATTTCCTCAATCAATACTGGAACAGCAAAGTTAAAGGTGCACCCTCATTCATGGTCAGATTACTCTCTTACGCCTTCTCACAAATATGTCACATCAACCAATTCCTCATAACAGGATGGCTTCTAAACCTCGCTTCGCAACATGCTACAACAATGTACCTGAGGCAGGTTCATGCATAAATACTACCATACAATGAAAACACAACTGTATACCTCCTGGATGCTAGAGTTACACGGCCTAGTCTTGATTGAGAAACTTAACACACCGCTCAGAAAAATTGGCTCTGGCCAAAGTAAGAAAGAGATATTCTGGACCAGAAGTCATCAACAAATGGTTTGCTACAGAGCAAGCAAAAAAGAATGATAATTCCATCAGCTGTTATGTCAATTGTAGAGATCATTGATTGAGGAGCGGGGGTGGTTCCTCTACATGAGAATGGGGGCTGTGACCCCCTTCTGGGAGCCCCCGCAGGCCAGGACACTCAGTGTTTAAATACTTTCCCTTATCAAAACATACGTTACTCATCGTTTTTCCACTAGGGGCGGGGCTACAGTACCCTCCTCTTTGACGACCAGAAGAAGTTGAGGTTAAGGAAACTGGACTGTGGGTGTCAGATTGGCCGGTGTTTTCATCATGTCCAGCCTAACATGAGCAGTTTAGGCTTCCAGAACCAATGATACGAGGGAGCTGGAATGGCAGTCACACAGCCCCCTCATTCCCCCCAGGGAGCGCTGTGCTTGCCTGACCCAGTCAATCCTGGCACTGTTCTTATGCTGTTTAGTGTCAGAGGCAGCATGAGAGCAGTGCTTAGATTGGCTGGGAAGCCTTTCTCTCGATTCAGCATTCACCTATTTTCCACCCACGCAGCACGACGCTGGAGAATGTACCGCAAGCTGAACATGTCATGAATGAAGCTGTCAAGCCAAGGTAGGTTAGTGTTTATTATTACATTACTTCATGCTTGGGACGGTAAATGCTTGATTAATAGTAAGTGCCTGATCAACTCTGCATTTAGAATTCCATTTTGCAACTATGCTATGCCATGCTTCAAAATAGAATTCGTATTGCGGCGGTGTTCAGGATCGATCTATCTATAAGGCATTTACTGTTCATTTTAAATACGTTTCACTTGTACACCCCCCACCTCTTTCTAAGGCCATCAGCTGCCACTATTGAGGAGGACAAGACAATGCAGGAATGAAAAGGGCATACTTTTCTAAAGGTATCAACAGAGCCCTAGAGAAAAGGAAGCATGTCTTTACCTGATCTGATCTTCCTTGTGGCTCTGAAGACATCACATTACACTTCCCAACAGCAGTGCAATGATACTATGCCCCTCACTGAATAGAAGATTCCAAAATCTGGGATTAGATCTCACTGATCCAATAACCATCATTGCCCCTCCCATCTCCCCTTCCCATCAGAGCCGACTTCTCGCCAGGCAACCTGCTGGAAGACGAGTAAGTTCTAACTCTAGCACAAAAAGCGAAAGCGTCATGCCCTGCAGCTAACATGAAGCAATTCTTCATGATTCCAGGAGCTGACATCTCAAATGTATTAAGGAGTCATCCAAACTAAGTTGTAACTTGTCATCATTACTCTCTCTCCAGAAAAGAACTCACCATTGGCCAGCCAATCTGTAACCTGCCCTTCCCCATCAAACTAATGAAAAGGAGGTTTTAAGGTGTTAAGAGACCATGCAACACGGCCGATGCCCGGTGGAGCTGCCTAGACAGCTATAGAGGAGATTGGCTCTGGTTTACCCCCTCGGCCGTCACCTACCCAGCCGGACATTGGACACAGTATCTGCGATCTCCTGCCCTCCTTATTCCTGTGGCTGCCTCCCATGCCAGTGGCTCTCCCCTTGCTGGTCTGCCTGACCCGAGCTGCATTCCTTATCCCTTTTTCTTTCCCCCCTTACCTTCTATGCCCCTAGGATATGTGTCTCTGTTATCTAATACCTCTATTTACTCATGTGACTGTGTAACATTGGTTTTCAATGTGTTGGTGCTAGTCTATGCTCTAGTAACATCTGTGTAACATGCCCTTCTAACTGATGTAATTTGTAACTTGTTTCTCACTTATCCTCATAACCATCTGTTCATACCACGGTGCCCAAACTACCGTGGCCGATGCCCGGTGGAGCTGTCATATGCAGCTAAAGAGGAGTAGGCTCTGGTTCACCCCTCGGCCGTCACCTACCCAGCCAGACATAGGACATTGTTTTCCTCATCTCCCCATTGTTTTTTCTTTTCCCTCCCCTGCCTCCTCCCTCTGTGACTCTCTGTCTGACTCCCCTTTTCCACCCTGACTTTTCTGTGTCCCCTGAAGTATTTTCCCCCTTGCCGGTTTCTTTCTAATGTTATGCTATGCTTTTGTTATACTGTTTCCCTTTCTATGTTTTGCGACGGTCCAGCAACTAAGGTAACTCTGTAACAATGCTCTGAAACCAATGTCCTACCTCATGTAAAGCGCTCTGATACCTCCTGGTCTAGCCAGCGCTATATAAAACTTTTCAAATAAAAAAATAAGCAAACTTCAAGATGACATTGAAAAACATAATCTCTCGCACGATCTACAATCAGGCTTCAGACTCATGCGAGGAACAGAAACGACACTTGTAGATACCAGGAAAGGCCTTCTCATTACACTCGATCAAGGCAAGCAGTTGATTCTGATAATGCTAAAATGTTGAGCAGCATATGACACTCTTGACTATGAAATCCTACTCAGTGAATGAAGTGGGGTACGTTGCACGGCACTAAGGTAGATCTGTTCTCCGCACACAGCCAACGAGTGCCTTTTGATCAAGTTGGATCTTCAACACCAAAGGTAACATGCAGCATCCCTCTGACTCCTTTTAGTCAATATTTATATGTTGCCCCTTTAATATAATCACCGAGTTCAAATCCACATGCATGCCTACAACACCCAAATGTAGGTGCAGCTTAAGAATGAACATGGAAACCAGACAAATATTATAGAAAGGGGTGAGATCTCCTAGTGTGGATAAGAAAGAACTTTAGTTGTGTGACATCAAAAGCAGAGAGCTTGGTGATCTGAGCCTACGAATCCGGAGAGCTCCCTTTTCCATGGACCACAAACTTCTACACACCCCTAAAAATTACAAATATTACAAGGAAATTAGGAATAATTTTTTTTACAGACAGACCTTTTCACCCGTTTGATGCGTTGGGCGGCCCCGGGCTGTCCGATGTCACGGTTGGTGTGTGCGCAGGACGGACGGGGGTCGTCCGAATCATGATCACTCTTTATTTCGCCTACACCGCGGCGGAATTTGCGCCGCGGTAAAAGGGTTTAAACTACTGCAATAGTTGAGCATAAAATTGAAGATACCCTGAACCCCCACCACAATTTAATGGAATAAAGCTCCCCATATGACCCCTACAGGAAACTAACATCAGCCAATCACCACAGTAGCCATCTGTGCAGCTTCAGACAGCAGAAACTTGCTGGTAGGGTCCTGGATTCTGAACCTCAACATCTGGAATTCTTTTAACCCCATCCTGAGAGCAGAAATGTTTGAAAACTGAGCTCTTCAGGACAGCCATCGGCAAATGACTTCGCTTCTCTGTGGGGAAGCGACCATAGACTTGGGTGTAGTGAGGTAGGAAGGTTGGATAAGGGTCGTGCCCCCCTGTAATATGATCTATAAAGCGCTTTGAATTAGAAATGAGGCTAAGTTTGTTCTTTATAAAATTTCTTAATAACGTTTGCATCTACTAAGGAATAGGAATAATGAGCTGGCAAATTATTGAAACAAACAGGTTGTTACTTGCTTGATGAAGAAATGTTAAATAAAGCTGCAACCAACACCTTAGCTAGAGGTAGGTGTTATATAAATTAGCATAATTTATTCATTCCCTTCTTAAATCCTTGGGCCTGCAGTAAACATTAGGGATTTATAGTATGAGTTGTGCTAACATTGGCATAAAACAGTTTTGGCAGAAATACCCCTGCACAAATTATGTGGGCGCTGACTGCCATCGGCACATTTTGCTGATCCAACGACTTCCTAGAAGTTGCTTGTTTGCTGGAGTCTGGCCGTTTCTGTTGGGAAGTCATAAGATTCTGGTAATTCAGCATAAAATGCCATAAAACTCATGCTTTCAAACTATGGGTTTTTAGCTGTCAAATTTGTAAAAACTCTCATGCTAATATTTGCACAAACCAGTTTTGGCTGCAATGTCCCTGCACAAATTATGTGGATGCTAACTGCCATTGGACACAATTTGCTAATTCGATAACATCCACACACCTACAAGCAATGCACCCAAAGAACCTCAGAATAGTAATCGACAACCAACTCACTATGACCAGCCAATTGAAGTTGTCCCCATCTCCTGCTTCCACACACTTAAGATGCTCAAGAAGATTTTTTAAATGTTTCCCCTCCAACACTTGCAGAACTGTCACCCAAACCTTCATCACCAGCAAGCTGGACTAAGGAAACCAACTCTGTGCCAGAATCAATGCTTAACTGACCAGAAGACTCCAGACAATAAAAAACTCAGCAGCCAGGGTCACCATCAACTTCCCACCAGACAATCATATCACCCCACCCTTCAAGGAGCTCCACTGGCACCCATTCCACAAACAAACACTTTTCAAACTCCTCACACACACATACAAAGCCTTACACAACATTTGCCTCACAGATATCAACAATTGCAAAGAATTCCACAAACTTGCCAGACATCTTCACTCAGCCGAACGACTACTCGCATCACCCCCCACCTGCATGCAAAAAATCAGATCTGTAAGTCATATCTTCTCCTACTTCACTGCAGCCTGGAGTGACCTGCCCCTGCACATCAGAGCTATCCCCCCAGTTTTTTAATTCTGTGACAAACTGAATACCACGCTGCTTTCCAAGCCCTGACTCTACCTTGGCACATTCAGCTTCTGTTGAGTGTCACAATATCCTCCTGGTTGACTCAAGCACAATACGAATACCCATAAAATATAACATAACTCAACATACCATAACATAAAATAACTTAACATAGAGGTGGGCCATCTGGACAACTTGTGTTTTTTGGCTGATGCCATATTACCATAAATTCTTGTTACCCCCTGAGACACATCATTGTTCCAAGAGCTGCAAAAGAAACAAAACAAAATACATAACAAAAGAATAACAAATAACCCCCTATGGTTCGACCAACCTTAGTAAAATACAGCCAGGGAACTCGCTCAACAAACCAAACTCCCTGCTTTTTAACCAACAAGTCAGTGAACCAACACACACAACAGGTCATAGGTAGGACCTCATTTTCTCAATCAATATTGACCCTGCAAAGTTAAAGGCACATCTTCCTTCATGGTCATATAACTCGCTTACGCATTCCATCTCACCAATATGTCATATCAACAAATTCCTAATATCAATATGACTACTAAACCTTACTTCAGAACATGCTACAACAACATAAGCAAGGCAGCGTCCTTCAAAAATACTGCCATACAATGAAAACACTATTGCCTAAATGCTGGATGCAGGGGCTATACAGACTACTCTTCATTGAAAAACCCAATGCACAACTCAGAAAAAATTGCTCCCACCAAACTGAGAAAGAGAAAATCTGGACCAAAAGTCATCAACAAATGGTTTCATGCTGCACTAGCAAAAATAGAATGAGGAGGACAAGACAATGCAGGAAAATTCAAAGACGGGGTACCAAAAAGCTATCCGAGGATCTGTGTAATAAACAAAACATGTGATTTGATCTGCCGTGTAGCTCTGACGACATCAAATCACACCTCCCAACAGCAGTGCATCGATACAATGACCTTCACTGAAACAAAAGATTCAAAAATTTTGGATTAGATCTCACGGATCCAATAACCATCACTGCCTCTTCCATCTCCACTTTCCATCTGGGCTACTTCTCGTCAAGCAACCTGCTGGAAGACGATCAGGTTCTAACTCTAGCACAAAAAGAGAAAGCACTTAAGATGGAAGTGGAGTCCAGCTACCATGAAGCAATTCCTCATGATTCCAAGAGCTGACATCGCAATTGTATTTAGGAGTCATCCAAACTTGGGTGCGGATTACAATGGCGGGGAGACCGCCACCAACAGCCTGTCGGTGGCAGTCTCCCAGCCATCGTAACCAGCTTTACTGCCTGCCATATTATGATGGCGGGCGGACGTGTGGCGGTCGTAATGGCCAACTGGCACGTATCCAACGGGCTCTTTGAGCCCGCCGGTTTGTCAAAGGGGTTCGTAGTTCCTACAGTGCTGGTGGTGCCTACCAGGCACCGCCATAGGGATTACGATGTCCCTTTCCACCAGCTGTTTCATGGCGGGTTACCGCCATGAAAAGGATGGTGGAAAGGGACATTGGGGGCCCATAGCAGGGCCCCCTTACCGCCACGCCCTTGGTTGTGGGCCACCTATGGTTCCCCCCTACATATCCCCCTTACCATGTGGCAGGCACCGCATGGTGCCGGCCATGTAGTGCAGGGATATGTAACATGTCCCGTTTTTAGATTTCGGCAGGTGCTGCAGCCAAGAGCACCTGCCGCAATGTAAATTATATCCATTGCGACCGCTGTGGTAGTGGTCGCATTGTAATGCCTACTATGGGACCGCCAACAGCATGTCGGGGATCCCAATCCCTGCTACGATGGCGGACGGACTGAAGTCCATCCGCCATCATAATCAGCCCCTAAGTTGTAACTTATCATCATTACCTCTCCCCAGAAAAAGAGCTAATGTCAGTCCCACAAGATCGCACCATCGGCCAGCCAATTTGCAACCTGCCCTTCCCACGCAAATTGATGAAGAGGAAGTTTCAAGCAAACTTCAAGACGACATTGAACAACCTAATCTCGTGCACGATCTGCAATCAGGCTTTGGACTCATGCGAGGAGCAGAAACTGCACTTGCAAATATCAGGAAAAGCCTTCTCCTTTCCCTAGAGCAAGGCAAGCAGTCCCTTCTGATACTGCTATCTTGTTAAGCAGCATATGACGCTGTTGACCTTGAAATCCTACTCAGTGAATGAAGTGGGGTACGTTGCAAAGCACTAAGGCAGATCTGTTCTCCGCACCCAGCCAACAAATGCCCTTTGATCAAGTTGAATCCTCAACACCAAAGGTAACATGTAGCATCCCTCTGACCCCTTTTGTTTAATATCTATATGTTGCCCATTTACTAGAATCACAAGGTTCAAATCCAAATGCATGGCTACAAAAACAACCAAATGTAGGCGGGGCTAAACAATGAACATGGAAACCAGACAAATATTACAGAAAGGGGTGAGATCTCCTAGTGCGGATGAGAAAGAACTTTAGTTGTATGACGGCAAAAGCAGAGATCTTGGTGCTCTGAGCCTACAAATCTGGAGAGCTCCCTTTTCAATGGACCTCAAACTTCTACACACCCCTAAAAAGTACAAATAATACAAGGAAATTGGGGATCATTTTCGATACAGATGGGCCTTTTAACCTACTTCAATGGGTGAGTATAAAACTGAAGATGCTCTGAACCCCCAAAACGATTTAATGGAATAAAGGACCCAGACTTCATCAAAGACAAGCTCCCCATGTGAACCCTCCAGGAAGCTAACATCAGCCAATCCCCGCAGTAGTCCTCTGTGCACCTTCAGGCAGCTGAAACTTGCAGACAGGGCCCTGGAGGCCTGAATCTCAACCTCTGGAATTCTTTGAACCCCATTCTGAGAGTAGATAAATGTGAAAACTGAGATCTTCAGGACAGCCATCGGCAAATGACTTGGCTTCACTGTGGGGAAGCGACCATAGACTTGGGGGTGGTGAGGTAGGAATGTTGGATAAGGGATGTGCCCCGCATTGTGTTATAATCCTGTCATATGATCTGTAAAGCGCTATGAATTATAAATGAGACTCCGTTTGTTCTCTATAAAGTTTCTAAATAACGTTTGCATCTACTAAGGAATAGGAATAATGAGCTGGTAAATTACTGAAGCAAACAGGTTGTTACTTGCTTGATGAAGAAATGTTAACTAAAGCTGCAAACAACAATTTAGCTTGAGGTAGGTGTTACATAAATTATCATAATGTATTAATTCCCTTCTTAAATCTTTGGGCCTCCAGTAAACATCTGGGGTTTATTATAGTATGAGTTGTGCTAACATTGGCATAAAACAGTTTTGGCATAATTACCCCTGCACAAATTATGTGGGTGCTGACTGCCATCGGCACACTTTGCTGATCCAACAACTTCCTAGAAGTTGCTTGTTTCCTGAAGTCTGACTGTTTCTGTTGGGAAGTCATAAAATACTAGTACCTCGGCATAACATGTCTCAAAACTCATACTTTCAAACTATGGGGCATATTATCAAGCCATTTATCGCCGTGTTAGCGGCACTGTCATGCTGCTAACGCTCTTTTTTCATCGCCCTATTATCAAGCTGTCGCAAAAAAGCATTAGCGACAGCTTTCTTGCGATCACGGCCGCTTTATTTATCGCCTTGCATGCCAGCGATAGTTTTCGCTAATAATATGCAAAGTAGGCGTTTCTTCTCAAAATTTCACGAAAAATGTCGCTAACACCACATCGCACTATTAGCAATGATGGCCCGGACCCGCGAAGCGATAAAAAAAGTCACGCGAAGGCAACAACCACCACCACCACTGCCACCACCCCCAGGACCACCATGGAGGCAGCGCCAAAGAAGACAGCGGGCCCTGCGCAGACGTCTCAGCCTCGCAGACCTAACTCCAGAGGATGTCATTGCCCACTACAGGCTCAAAAGAACATCCATCCAACACATACTGAACCTGATAGCCCACAGGCTGACGGCACCAACACAGCGGATAACCAACATTCCTTCGCAGACAAAGCTGCTGGCTGTGCTGCACATGTTGGCCTCTGGGACCTTTCAACCAACAATGGCCAGAGTCGGCGGAGTTTCACAGGCAGCCTTTTCAATCTTCCTCCCAACTGTCTTGGATGGCATACTCAGCCTGATACCCCAGCTTCTTCACTTCCCCAACACTGTGCAGGAACAGATTGCGACCAAGCAAGGCTCTCATGCCATAGCTGGATTCCCGCAGGTTTTGGGGGCAATTGACTGCACACATGTCCTATTTGTGCCCCCTGCGGACGGTGCATACATATACCACAACAAAAACCACACACATTCTATGAATGTGCAGGCACTAGTGGACCACTGGGGACTGTTCACCAATGTCATAGCTAAGTTTCCAGGGAGTGGGCATGATTCCTATATCTTCCGACAGTCCATCATAAACCAGCGCTTCCAGGATGGCACATACGGAAATGCAGTTCTTGTTGGTAAGTACTAACTGAACACACCACACGCCTCAACTCCACATACAAGAAACTCACAATTGTTAGAATGTACATGTCGCAATCTCTCATACAACATGGCAATCAACATGCCCACTTACCAGACCCAACAACACAAGGAACCGTTGGAACAGTGGCTAGCTATGTAGACAAACCATCCCTAAAGGCTTAGCCCCTCCACCACTCATTTGCAAATGTGGGGAGAGGTGGGAACCAAGTATGCGCGACGGAGGGACTCCATCCATAAGGAAAGTATGTACACAAGGCCAAGTGTGTCGGAGTTGTGCTGGACAGTCGGTACTAAGCTGAGTGCAGCCCTGCCCATGTGGGCATATAGTGTGTTTCTGTAGTCCAGCCTGATGGCAATGACTACAGAAGCAGCTGCAGGCCACTGCGTAGACCTGTTGGTTCATGGAGAGGGAGGAGCCACATACGGTTCCTAGGTACCTAGGCTGGGGGGGTGGCCGCTGAAGCTGTAGTCTCACCAGGTGATGCCACATGCTGATGGTTTTGTTATGAGGATGAGGACTCATGTCTCCTCTGAGTATAGCACCCCCCAGATGTTGACCATCCATGTTGCAACTGACAGCAATCCTTCCTGGAAGCCAAGTTTGGTGTGTGGGTGTATTGTTGATGGAGAATATGAGCTTTGTGTCGTTGTAGGTGGTGATGTTTAATGGTATCCTCAATCTTGCACCAGTTCTTCTCCATGTGTCAGCAGTTGCAACTGCCATCTTTGAGGTTGTTGGTGACCGAGGTGGCATTTATTGCATGCTGTATGTTGCAGTTGCATAGTGGTACAAGTGTGTATGCCCAGTTGGAGATACATGTCAGTAAAATGTGATCTAGCGCCATTGGTGACTACTGCAGTGTTGTGGGTGTTGTTGTTGATGGTGGTGTGTAGCATCTCCTTGTTGACTGAGCTCTTCTAACTTTGTGTGGGTGCGCATGTGGTCTAGAGTGGCTTGGGGTTGACCGACGAGGAAGTGTATGCGTTTGTGGGGTTGATAAACTAGTCGAAGTTTACACATGCAAAGAAGGTGTAAAAGGTGTGCCCTGCCTTGCGGCTCAGTGTGGCGAGGATTTGGGACAGTCTGATGTCAGCAAACATTTCCCAGATTGTAATAGATTTTTGCTAGTCGTGGTATGTGAGTTGGAGCCTCCCCTCAGGAATGAGTTCCTAGTCCAGGGAGTGGACGGCGTGGCGTCTGATGATATTGATGGTGTGGGTCAAGCGTTCCTGCCCTCAGTGTGCCCTGCAGGTGAGGGGGCTTTGTTGCTTTGTGGCAGCTCTGGACATGAAACAGTATGTGTTGTGCGGTGAGGCAGGTCTGGCGGCAGCATCAGAACTGAACGTGATCCGTTTCTGGTGTGTCCTATTGTCATTTAAAAGTTCTCATGGCATTGACTTTGAGGACGGCGGATGAGTGCTATTGCTAGACGGTAGGAGAGCCAGGGTACCTGTTGGTGTGTGTGTTAGGCCTGCGGATATGCGCAGATGGCCTTAACATTGTTGCACAGTAGGAGTGCCAGTGATGCAACTGCGCAGCGCACACAATCAAATTTGCTTGGGGGAGGGAGGATCAACTAATTAGCATTGATGCTGGTAGCCAGTCAGAAGCCACACATGGCTAACATGAAATCCAATATAGCACAAATCACACAACACAAAACCATCAACACTAACAACACAGTCTGCATACCCAATAATGAACACATCTCTCCATCACATGTTACAGGTGATCATGACCCAGTCCTGAGGCGGAAGCCGGGAGCTGGAGGTACTCGTGTGATTGTTTTGATTTAAAAAAAACTGCTATTTTCGTTATTCTGTGTGGTGTCACTGTTGTTTTGTGCTTTTAAAATAACACGCACCCAAGCGCTTCCTCTGCCCTCTGCGCACAGCTGATTTCAGAGTTGCCGCGCCCTACCTCGCGCTTTCTCAGCTGCCGCCATCATCCCAGGCGTGCGCGCTGACTCCGCCCCCTTTCAGGCCACGCCCCCTGCTGCCTGTATTTAAACCGCCGATTCCTGGCGATCTCAGATAACCCATGACCCAGTCCTGAGGCGGAAGCCGGGAGCTGGAGGTACTCGTGTGATTGTTTTGATTTTAAAAAAACTGCTATTTTCGTTATTCTGTGTGGTGTCACTGTTGTTTTGTGCTTTTAAAATAACACGCACCCAAGCGCTTCCTCTGCCCTCTGCGCACAGCTGATTTCAGAGTTGCCGCGCCCTACCTCGCGCTTTCTCAGCTGCCGCCATCATCCCAGGCGTGCGCGCTGACTCCGCCCCCTTTCAGGCCACGCCCCCTGCTGCCTGTATTTAAACCGCCGATTCCTGGCGATCTCAGATAACCCATGACCCAGTCCTGAGGCGGAAGCCGGGAGCTGGAGGTACTCGTGTGATTGTTTTGATTTTAAAAAAACTGCTATTTTCGTTATTCTGTGTGGTGTCACTGTTGTTTTGTGCTTTTAAAATAACACGCACCCAAGCGCTTCCTCTGCCCTCTGCGCACAGCTGATTTCAGAATTGCCGCGCCCTACCTCGCGCTTTCTCAGCTGCCGCCATCATCCCAGGCGTGCGCGCTGACTCCGCCCCCTTTCAGGCCACGCCCCCTGCTGCCTGTATTTAAACCGCCGATTCCTGGCGATCTCAGATAACCCATGACCCAGTCCTGAGGCGGAAGCCGGGAGCTGGAGGTACTCGTGTGATTGTTTTGATTTCAAAAAAACTGCTATTTTCGTTATTCTGTGTGGTGTCACTGTTGTTTTGTGCTTTTAAAATAACACGCACCCAAGCGCTTCCTCTGCCCTCTGCGCACAGCTGATTTCAGAGTTGCCGCGCCCTACCTCGCGCTTTCTCAGCTGCCGCCATCATCCCAGGCGTGCGCGCTGACTCCGCCCCCTTTCAGGCCACACCCCCTTCCTCACCTTGATATGTGTCAGTACAGGAAGCGCAGCGGACGAGCGCAGCGGACGAGCGCAGCGGGAGCGCCGTTTGCGCGCCGAAGGCGCGCTTAAGGCAAGCCCGTCTGCGCCCGTCATCGCCAAGTCATCGCCTCTCGCCAGTTCCCCTGGTCTAATCCCGCCACCACCCCTTTCCTATGACAGAGAGCTACTACTTGGACTGAACCCTGGACGGTCTTGTGCCAACATTATAGGTAAACCCGGCCGCACCTGCCTACAATGCCAAACTTGCACTTTTACTACGACTGAACCCCACCCCATTCAACAGCTCCTAGCTCCGGAAAAAAACACCTTCGTCTCGATATTCCACCTCAACGTGAGATCGCTAGCCAAGCATCACCCTGAGGTTAATACACTCATCCTGGAGGAAAATCCAGACATCCTCTTCCTCTGTGAAACTTGGTTATGGGACGGTACTTCCACCATCCCCAACCTCACGCTACCAGACGACTATCTGATGTCAACCATTAACAGAGATGGAAGAGGAGGCGGTATCGCCATAATCTATAAAAAAATATATTCCTGTGCATTTGTCAAGGAAGAACTGCCAAACTCCGAATGCGCCCATTTTAAAATCACCATAAATCCTAACTTCACGGTGTCGGGTCTCTACATCTATCGCCCACCTGGCCCTATCTCTAAATTCATTGAGGCCCTCCTCGAGACAACAACTTCCTTAATAACCAAATACTCTAACTTCACAATTCTGGGAGATCTTAATCTTCATCTCGACCAGCTAAATGACCCCACGATCAAAACGCTCCTTGCAGATCTCTCTGCACTGCAACTCAATGTAGGAGAGTAGGGTCTGCTTTCTATGTTCACCCCCACTTTTTGCTTTTGCTTTACTGGTTTTCGACTTAGATGTGGCTGTGGGCCTGCTAATCAGACCCACAGCCCTGCTGTTCTCTCTCTAAATTACTACTATGTACTTTAGGTGCATAACCCATTTGGATAGGATCACCTTATTGGGCCCTGTACAGTGTACCCTAGGTACCCAGGGCATAGGTGTACCCTAGGCCTACCAGGGGCTGCAGCATGTATTGTGCCACCCCTGGCCTGGCCTTCCATTTTGACACAACTGGCTGATCACTCAGCTGGGGCAAGGTCGTGTAATCACCCCTTGCTTAGGTGTAGTATTCCTATACCTAACTTACATATAGACACATGTGTACCTATCAGTCACTCCTATGGCAGGCCTTGACAATCCTGGAGGCAGAGTGCTTGGTAACATGTGAGATGGTGCTCTAGCATGAGCTGAGCCTGTCTGCAGCTTTCGGAACCTTGTCCTTATAGCTGTTCTATGATATAGCCTACCATATACTCTTAAAGTGCCTTATAATCTTAGACGGTTATGGTAACTATGGTTGGGCTTTATCAAAACATGTCGTGTAAGGTGTCTAACACTCGGGAATAATACCCCCATGCCATTTCTGGACATGAGAATATTACTCCCCCCTTCTAGAGGGAAAGACATGTTAAAATCATACTTCAACTGTTAGCCTCTGACCAAAGCCTCAGCATCACAAAATGGATGCTGCTGCCACGACACCAGTCTGACCTCCTGCTGCTGGGAGTGATCCCAGCCAGGGAGGCCTGGACAATAGGTTTCCTGCTTGGGGAGGTGCTAGCACCTCCCCAGACAGCCTTTAGTGTATTGGGGCAGGGTGGGCTGAAAGGAATGAGACATGCCTGGGGCACACAAGGTGTTCCTTGCATAGTCCAGTTCAAACCGGCGCTGGGGCACTCCAGCCCCAGCTCTGGCGCGAAACTGGACAAAGGGAAGTGGGTGTAACCACCCCCTCCCAGGTCCCACCCATAAGGCGTGACCTAGCAGGTATCCCAGCCCCCCAGATTAGTATAAGAGTGGGAGTTGGGCCTCAAGAGATTAGATTATCCTGAACCTGCAAAACTGAACAGAAACTCTGGACCTTCGACATTCGACGAAAGAAGAAGACTGAAGAATCTCCCTTGTAGCCAAGGAGTGGCTACCCTGTGCAAACAGGCACCATCAAGTGACTACCCTTTGCTTTGTGAAACGTTCGACGAGGAACCGATTGCAGAGCCCGACCAGAGCCTTGATTTCCAGACTTCTCCGACCCTCATCCACATCTGCAGCAGAGCTGAGATCCGTGGAGGCGACGAGCGACGTGGGACCGGCTACCTGGGAAAAGTGGCTAGTAACTTACAGCGCAGCTTCTGAGGTACCCTCGAAGTTGTGCACCGGGGATTGAGAAGCCCCAACCCCAAGCACCATCTGCACCGAAGACCAGCCCCCCACACTCCACGAGTCCTGCGTGGGGCCCTTCAGCATTTTCCTGCTTGCCGCGTCTGTCCGGTTGCTTGCCTGCTGGCTAGTGGCCTTTGCGACGACGCTCCCTGAAATCTTCTGCGCTGGTTTGGCTCCTCCAGACTGGCTCCCGCTTCTCTGCAAAGAAGAAGCACCCCAGACCTTCCTGGTCTGCACCAGAAGCAAGTCCCTTGTTCTTCGTGGGTTCCGCTTGCCAAGGCTTGGTGAGTCCTAGTCCAACTTCGACGCCGCCGACAGCAAGAGCCTTCGTGGGACAGCTCGCCTCCTGGTCCTGGTCGTCCTCGACGCTTCCTGGTCCTCCTGGCTGCAGCGACAAGCTTCACCTTCACCTGCAACTCTTCACGACATCGCCTGGTTCCTTCCTGGTTCCACGTGGTCACTGGCTAGTGACCTTGACTCTGTCCCCTCTGCTTGCAGGTTTCTTCTCTTCTTGATCCCAGGCTTGGGATCCACCGGACACTCTCTCCTGACTGCCTGTCAGCATCTTTCTTCAGGCATCCATAGGAGTCGACGACGAAAACGACGCATCTTCACCCCTATGCACCCGCAGCCTGTGGGCTAGGTAACTTGGGTACTCCGGTGCTCATCAGGATAGTGACTATCCTAGTGTCTAGTTTTCAAGTCTCAACTTCCTAGCTACTCCGGAAGTGTCCTAAATCTATCTATTTCTAAACTGTAATATTGCTATTGACTTTTACGCATTACGCGTGAGTGTTTCCACTCTGCACACGAATCCCGTGGGCCTCCCACTTCCTAACTAACGCTAGTGTAGTGTAGCCCCAGCGATTCCCTAGGCCTAGGCCTATTCTATTTCCGTGACAGTGGTTCTTATACCACTTCTTTAGTATATGGTTTGCGTGGCCCCTAGGGCCTAACTGTATTACTTACCTGTGTGACTTACTGTATGCATTAATAAGACTGTGTTGTACCTACCTCTAAACTCATAAAGAGTGCTGAGGGTTTGCTTAGAATAAATACACTTTATTTTATATATATATCTGTTGTGGTGTCCTTTCATTTGGTATTCAAGGGATTATATATGGTATCACAGCTGGCTTCACATGCCATTCAGAGTTTAGCCTAAGACTGCTCTTGTCCATGCTACCACTAGGATAGCTGGTCTATAAGGTTGACTTTACAACCAATCACCATAAGGGTATTTGGACTGATATAAGGTGTACACTATAACTAGTGACATCATACATCAGGCCAACTTCTCACATTGGTGAGCAGCGGTTGGGATCTGAGCTTGCTGTTGTAATACCATTGTAATCTTGAGATACTAAATTGAAAGATCACACAGATATTGTCTAGGTACATATAACATAGATTATTATACTTAAGTCCTACTGGACTTTGTAGTTGTAGGTTGAAGGGAATAACACACCCTGACTACAACTACTAGAAAGGTTTAGTAGATACAACTAGTGTAGGTAGGTGCACACACCACACCCTCACTAGATCATGCCTCTGGGAGGAGATCAAGTAGATGCTCTCTCAGGAGGGGCAGGTCTGCAGAAGACCCCCTCTAGGTATGATACCTTCACATTCCAGGAGATGAGACATTTGTGTACCTCCAGAGGAATAAAACAGGGTGCAAACCCTACCCTCCTTCAGTTAAGACAGCTCCTAGAGGAGCATGATACTCTTAGGGCCTCTCAGGCAGGTACCCTAGGTACAGAAGGGGGTCTACCCACCACAGAGGAGTCAGATGGGACTTCAGAGGAAGAGGTAGACAGCCAGGGCCAAGTAGGAAGACTTAGCCAGGCAAACCTAAGTTTACATGGGAGTTTGCATGGGGTCCCCCCATACAGACCCACAAGTAGGCTTTCACAGAGAAGCAGGAGGGACAGATCCCCTTCAAGGGAATCCATCCACTCCCATGTCTCTAGCATCTCTAATGCTTCCTCTCACAGGGGAATGACTTCACCTGAGAGAAAGGAGCATGAAGCCAGAATGAGGGAAGCTAATCTGAGGATTCAGAGGGAAGAACTTGCCCTTGCCAAGGAGAAGCTTGCTCTGGCTAGAGAGCAAAAGTTAAGTGGGTCAGAACCCACTGGTGGCAGCAACATTCCTAGAGATAGAGACAGGCACTATGATAATAGAAACCTGAGCAAGATTGTCCCTCCCTACAAGTGTGGGGATGACATCCACAAATGGATAACTGCTTTGGAGAGGGCTTGCAAAGTACAGCAGGTACCCCAAAGTCAGTGGGCAGCTATCTTGTGGCTCTCCTTCTCTGAGAAAGGAAGAGACAAGCTCCTCACAGTTAGTGATGAGGATGCAGATAATTACACTGTCCTGAAGAGTGCTCTGATTGATGGGTTTGGCCTAACCACTGAACAATACAGGTTGTTGTTCAGGGATACCCAGAAGACACAGACTCAGGACTGGACTGACTTTGTAGATTGTGCCACTAAGGCTCTGGAAGGCTGGCTATTGGGAAGTAAGGTTAAGGACTATACAGGATTGTATAATTTGATCATGAGAGAACAAATACTTAACAACTGTCAAAACCAGCTATTGCATCAACACCTGATTGATTCTGATCTGACTTCTCCCCAAGAATTGGGAAAGAAGGCAGATAGATGGGTCAGGACTAGAGTTAAGCAGAAAAACCAGAACCAGGGCGGTGATCAGAAAAAGGCAGACCAGAAGGGTAATGATCAGAAACAAAAAGACCAGAAGTCTTCACCAGGCCCCCAAAAGGCTCAGGGGGAGGGTGGTTCCAAAAAGGATAAGAAGAAAGAAGGCCAAAAGAAACCATGGTGCAACTATTGTAAGTCTACCTCACATTGGTTTAGTGAGTGCACCAAAAAGGATAAGCCCCCAGCCACCATTGCCCCTAAGGCAACTGTACCCCCTAGTTCAGCTGTAAGTGGTGGTTCCCAGCAAAAGGGTGTAGTAGGGTTAACCCTGGGAACTGAGGAGGATTCTGGCCTAGTCAGAGTACCTACTCAGGCTGTCCTGATCTGTGATGGGGACCTAGCTTTGTCCTCTACTGTAGGCCCCAGTAACCTGGGCAAGTACAGACAGACACCTTTTATCAACCAAAGAATGGCTCAAGCCTACAGGGACACTGGGGCTAGTGTCACAATGGTGACACCTGCTTTTGTGGACCCTGGACAGATCATACTAGGTGAGAATTACCTAGTGACCAACGCTAGCAATGCCACTACCTCCCATAGTGTGGCTATTGTTAACTTCTCCTGGGGAGGGGTAACTGGCCTCAAGAAAGTTGTTGTTAGTTCAGACCTTCCTGTAGAGTGTTTACTGGGCAATGATCTTGAAACTTCAGTTTGGTCTGAAGTGGAGTATAGGACCCATGCAGAAATGCTGGGGATAGATGCACATGTCCTTGCTGTGACCAGGTCACAGGCCAAAAAGTGCAACACTGAACAAGTGCTGGATCCTGAAACTATGGACCAGTCACAATCCAAGAGAAAGAGCAGTAGGGTTAAGGCTGTGCCTTCCCCCCTGCCTCAGGTGGTGGATCAGTCCTCCCAGGAGGATGATTCTGAGAGGCCTGAAGGAACTGTCCTAGAAGAACTTGAACCTGATCAGGTTGAGTTTCTTGGGACAGGGGGACCTTCAAGGGCAGATCTGAGGCAGGCTCAATTAGACTGCCCCTCTCTTGAACCCCTCAGACAGCTGGCTGCTGCTGAGGCTGCAGGGAATGCTCAAGGTACCCATAGAGTGTATTGGGATGAAGGGCTACTGTACTCAGAGGCTAGAGACCCCAAGCCTGGTGCATCCAGGAGGTTGGTCATACCACTGAAGTTCAGAGGTTTCCTTCTAACCTTGGCCCATGATATTCCCCTTGCAGGACATTTAGGCCAGAACAAGACTTGGGACAGGCTTGTCCCTCACTTTCACTGGCCCCATATGTCAGAAGATACTAAGGAGTTTTGTCGCTCCTGTGTCACCTGCCAAGCCAGTGGCAAATCAGGTGGCACCACAAAGGCCCCCCTCATACCACTACCTGTGGTGGGGGTCCCCTTTGAAAGAGTGGGCATAGATATTGTAGGACCAATGGACCCACAAACAGCATCTGGGCACAGATTCATACTGGTGATAGTGGACCATGCCACCAGGTACCCAGAAGCAATTCCCCTGAGGACCACAACAGCTCCTGTTGTGGCAAGGGCCCTGCTTGGAGTATTCTCCAGAGTGGGCTTTCCAAAGGAGGTCATTTCTGACAGAGGTGCCAACTTTATGTCAGGATACTTGACTGCAATGTGGAAGGAGTGTGGTGTTAACTATAAGTTCACCACACCCTATCACCCACAGTGCAATGGGCTTGTTGAGAGATTCAACAAGACCCTAAAGGGAATGATAAAAGGATTACCAGACAAGCTTAGGCGAAGATGGGACATCCTTTTACCCTGCCTTCTGTTTGCTTACAGAGAGGTCCCACAAAAGGGGGTTGGCTACAGCCCTTTTGAGCTTTTGTTTGGGCATCCTGTAAGAGGACCCCTGTGTTTGGTGAAGGAAGGATGGGAGAGACCTCTCAGACAACCCAAACTAGACATAGTGGATTATGTACTTGGTCTCCGCTCCAGGATGGCAGAGTATATGAAGAAGGCTTCTAAAAACCTTGAGGCAAGCCAAGAACTCCAAAAAGCTTGGCATGACCAAAAGGCTGTACTGACTGTTTACCAGCCAGGGCAGAAAGTGTGGGTGTTGGAGCCAGTGGCCCCAGCAGCCCTCCAAGACAAATGGTCTGGACCCCACACTATTGTTGTGAAAAAGGGAGAAGTCACCTACTTGGTGGACCTTGGGACTCCCAGAAGCCCCCACAGGGTGCTTCATGTCAACAGATTGAAGGCATATGTTGACAGGGCAGACATGGGGCTACTCATGGCTACAGATGAGGGGCAGGAGGAAGAGAGTGACCCTCTCCCAGACCTGTTGACTCAGAACCCTGATGATGGCTCAGTTGATGGTGTGGTCTTGTCTGACAGCCTCACTGTCCATCAGCAACAGGACTGCAGACAAGTTCTGCAGGCCTACAGACATATGTTCTCTCTGACCCCAAGTCAGACAAACTGGTGCACCCATGAGGTGGACACTGGTGACAGTCTGCCTGTGAAGAGTAAAATCTACAGGCAACCTGACCATGTCAGGGACTGCATAAAAGTTGAGGTACAAAAGATGTTGGAGCTGGGAGTCATTGAACCTTCAGAGAGCCCTTGGGCTAGTCCTGTAGTCCTTGTGCCAAAACCTCACACCCAAGATGGTAAGAGAGAGATGAGGTTTTGCGTGGATTACAGAGGTCTCAATGCTGTCACTAGGACAGATGCCCACCCAATACCTAGGGCAGATGAGCTCATTGACAGACTGGCAGCTGCTAAGTTTTTGAGCACATTTGACCTAACAGCAGGCTACTGGCAAATCAGACTAGCTGAGAGTGCAAAGGCCAAAACTGCTTTCTCGACCCCAGGAGGACATTATCAATTTGTGGTAATGCCCTTTGGTTTGAAGAATGCACCTGCCACTTTCCAAAGGCTGGTGAATCAAGTCCTTACTGGGTTGGATGATTATTGTGCAGCTTATCTTGATGATATTGCTGTCTTTAGCTCCACCTGGGAGGATCACCTGGTCCACCTGAGGAATGTTTTAGAGGCCCTGCAAAAGGCAGGCCTCACTATCAAGGCCACTAAGTGCCAGATAGGGCAGAGCAAGGTTGTATACCTGGGCCACCTAGTTGGTGGGGGTCAGGTTCAACCACTGGAGAGCAAGATCCAGACCATAAAGGACTGGGCTCCTCCAACTACCCAGACGCAGGTCAGAGCTTTCTTGGGCCTGTCTGGGTACTACAGAAAGTTTGTTAAGAACTATGGGTCCATAGTGACACCACTTAATGACTTGACCTCCAAGAAGATGCCAAAGAAAGTTCAGTGGACAGCAAGCTGTCAAAAAGCATTTGATGACCTGAAGCAGGCCATGTGCAGTGCACCTATTCTGAAAAGTCCAGACTACTCCAAAGAGTTCATTGTCCAGACAGATGCTTCTGAGTTAGGTGTGGGAGCTGTTCTTTCACAACTGAATGTAGATGGTCAAGACCAGCCCATTGCTTTTATAAGTAGAAGGCTGACCCCTAGAGAGAAACGTTGGTCAGCTATTGAGAGGGAGGCCTTTGCTGTGGTTTGGGCCCTGAAGAAGCTGAGGCCATACTTGTTTGGCACTCACTTCAAGATTCAGACAGACCATAAGCCCCTCTTGTGGCTAAATCAGATGAAGGGTGAAAATCCCAAACTTCTTAGGTGGTCCATTTCCCTACAGGGGATGGACTTCACAGTGGAACATAGACCTGGGACTGACCATGCCAATGCAGATGGACTCTCCAGATATTTCCACTTAGAACATGAAGACTCAACTGGTCAAGGTTAGTTTAATGTCCCTAAGTTTGGGGGGGGGTTGTGTAGGAGAGTAGGGTCTGCTTTCTATGTTCACCCCCACTTTTTGCTTTTGCTTTACTGGTTTTCGACTTAGATGTGGCTGTGGGCCTGCTAATCAGACCCACAGCCCTGCTGTTCTCTCTCTAAATTACTACTATGTACTTTAGGTGCATAACCCATTTGGATAGGATCACCTTATTGGGCCCTGTACAGTGTACCCTAGGTACCCAGGGCATAGGTGTACCCTAGGCCTACCAGGGGCTGCAGCATGTATTGTGCCACCCCTGGCCTGGCCTTCCATTTTGACACAACTGGCTGATCACTCAGCTGGGGCAAGGTCGTGTAATCACCCCTTGCTTAGGTGTAGTATTCCTATACCTAACTTACATATAGACACATGTGTACCTATCAGTCACTCCTATGGCAGGCCTTGACAATCCTGGAGGCAGAGTGCTTGGTAACATGTGAGATGGTGCTCTAGCATGAGCTGAGCCTGTCTGCAGCTTTCGGAACCTTGTCCTTATAGCTGTTCTATGATATAGCCTACCATATACTCTTAAAGTGCCTTATAATCTTAGACGGTTATGGTAACTATGGTTGGGCTTTATCAAAACATGTCGTGTAAGGTGTCTAACACTCGGGAATAATACCCCCATGCCATTTCTGGACATGAGAATATTACTCCCCCCTTCTAGAGGGAAAGACATGTTAAAATCATACTTCAACTGTTAGCCTCTGACCAAAGCCTCAGCATCACAAAATGGATGCTGCTGCCACGACACCAGTCTGACCTCCTGCTGCTGGGAGTGATCCCAGCCAGGGAGGCCTGGACAATAGGTTTCCTGCTTGGGGAGGTGCTAGCACCTCCCCAGACAGCCTTTAGTGTATTGGGGCAGGGTGGGCTGAAAGGAATGAGACATGCCTGGGGCACACAAGGTGTTCCTTGCATAGTCCAGTTCAAACCGGCGCTGGGGCACTCCAGCCCCAGCTCTGGCGCGAAACTGGACAAAGGGAAGTGGGTGTAACCACCCCCTCCCAGGTCCCACCCATAAGGCGTGACCTAGCAGGTATCCCAGCCCCCCAGATTAGTATAAGAGTGGGAGTTGGGCCTCAAGAGATTAGATTATCCTGAACCTGCAAAACTGAACAGAAACTCTGGACCTTCGACATTCGACGAAAGAAGAAGACTGAAGAATCTCCCTTGTAGCCAAGGAGTGGCTACCCTGTGCAAACAGGCACCATCAAGTGACTACCCTTTGCTTTGTGAAACGTTCGACGAGGAACCGATTGCAGAGCCCGACCAGAGCCTTGATTTCCAGACTTCTCCGACCCTCATCCACATCTGCAGCAGAGCTGAGATCCGTGGAGGCGACGAGCGACGTGGGACCGGCTACCTGGGAAAAGTGGCTAGTAACTTACAGCGCAGCTTCTGAGGTACCCTCGAAGTTGTGCACCGGGGATTGAGAAGCCCCAACCCCAAGCACCATCTGCACCGAAGACCAGCCCCCCACACTCCACGAGTCCTGCGTGGGGCCCTTCAGCATTTTCCTGCTTGCCGCGTCTGTCCGGTTGCTTGCCCGCTGGCTAGTGGCCTTTGCGACGACGCTCCCTGAAATCTTCTGCGCTGGTTTGGCTCCTCCAGACTGGCTCCCGCTTCTCTGCAAAGAAGAAGCACCCCAGACCTTCCTGGTCTGCACCAGAAGCAAGTCCCTTGTTCTTCGTGGGTTCCGCTTGCCAAGGCTTGGTGAGTCCTAGTCCAACTTCGACGCCGCCGACAGCAAGAGCCTTCGTGGGACAGCTCGCCTCCTGGTCCTGGTCGTCCTCGACGCTTCCTGGTCCTCCTGGCTGCAGCGACAAGCTTCACCTTCACCTGCAACTCTTCACGACATCGCCTGGTTCCTTCCTGGTTCCACGTGGTCACTGGCTAGTGACCTTGACTCTGTCCCCTCTGCTTGCAGGTTTCTTCTCTTCTTGATCCCAGGCTTGGGATCCACCGGACACTCTCTCCTGACTGCCTGTCAGCATCTTTCTTCAGGCATCCATAGGAGTCGACGACGAAAACGACGCATCTTCACCCCTATGCACCCGCAGCCTGTGGGCTAGGTAACTTGGGTACTCCGGTGCTCATCAGGATAGTGACTATCCTAGTGTCTAGTTTTCAAGTCTCAACTTCCTAGCTACTCCGGAAGTGTCCTAAATCTATCTATTTCTAAACTGTAATATTGCTATTGACTTTTACGCATTACGCGTGAGTGTTTCCACTCTGCACACGAATCCCGTGGGCCTCCCACTTCCTAACTAACGCTAGTGTAGTGTAGCCCCAGCGATTCCCTAGGCCTAGGCCTATTCTATTTCCGTGACAGTGGTTCTTATACCACTTCTTTAGTATATGGTTTGCGTGGCCCCTAGGGCCTAACTGTATTACTTACCTGTGTGACTTACTGTATGCATTAATAAGACTGTGTTGTACCTACCTCTAAACTCATAAAGAGTGCTGAGGGTTTGCTTAGAATAAATACACTTTATTTTATATATATATCTGTTGTGGTGTCCTTTCATTTGGTATTCAAGGGATTATATATGGTATCACAGCTGGCTTCACATGCCATTCAGAGTTTAGCCTAAGACTGCTCTTGTCCATGCTACCACTAGGATAGCTGGTCTATAAGGTTGACTTTACAACCAATCACCATAAGGGTATTTGGACTGATATAAGGTGTACACTATAACTAGTGACATCATACATCAGGCCAACTTCTCACACTCAACTCCTTCATTTCCACTCCAACTCACTTAGCCGGTCACATCCTAGACCCAGTTTTCTCAAACCTAGAGAAACTTACTTCAGAGCCACCCTTACCAATGGGATGGACAGACCACTCCCTCATCAAATTGGCAATTCCGGTCAATAAAAACAGACACAACACGGCCTCGACTCGCCGATTAAAAAGGCCATGGCATAAACTATCTCATAACGACCTACATACGACCTTAGGGGACTTCCACCTGGACACCCATTCCGATATCAACGTTAACTATAGCGCGTTTCAAGAATGGATCACGGGCGGACTAGACAGTCTTATTCCAGCTAAATGGGCTAAAGGCCGCAATTCCCCATCCAATCCCTGGTACAACGATATCCTTAAAAATCTACGCAAAGAATGCAAAAAGGCAGAACGCTTCTGGCGCAGAGACTACAACTTAGAGGACAAAGCAAAATATCTAGGTCTACAGAAAACGTATCACAAAGCCATCCGTGCGGCACCTACCGCCTTCTACGCCGACAAGATCGACTCTAGTCCCATCCCTGCTAAAGAAATCTTCAAACTAGTACAAGAACTGCAGAGCAGCAAAGCCCCCCTCCCTACTATCTCCTCCGAGCAGCAGTGCGAAGACCTCGCCAGTTTCTTCGTCGATAAAGTACGGAAGATTTACACCTCCTTCCCTCAGCCCGCCCCTAGTACTACCAGCACTTCCTCCTCCCCTAATTACTCGAACATGACGCACATCCCAGAAATCACCGATGATATCCTCCTCAGACTATGCAAAAAGGTCAAATCTGGTTCCCCCGCAGACCCTATGCGCCCGGCCCAATTTTTGGAGTCACTCAACTTCTTTCTACCAGCACTTACCGCCATTCTGAACCTCTCCTTCACCTCAGCGTGCGTACCTTCAGCCTGGAAGCAAGCTTGGGTTTCGCCCATCATCAAGAAACCCACCCTAGACCCATCTAAACCGGAGAACTTTCGTCCTATCTCCCTGCTCCCATGGCTGTCTAAACTCGCTGAAGCTCATGTCAACAGCTCTCTGTCCCAGCACATGGTCAAAAACAACATCCTTGACCCATCGCAAAACGGGTTTAGACCAGGTCACAGCACTGAATCTGCTCTCTTAGCCACCACAGAGCACCTCCGAACGATCTTAGATGCCGGTCAAAGCGCTGCGCTGATCCTTCTGGATCTTAGCGCGGCCTTTGACACGGTATCCCATGTCATCCTTCTCAACCGTTTGGAGGCCTCTGGAATAACTGATCATGCCTTGAACTGGTTCAGATCTTTCCTCGAAAACAGATCCTTTCGAGTTTCCGCCCCTCCCTTCCTATCCAAACCCCACCCCATTGCACAGGGAGTTCCGCAGGCCTCTGCACTGAGCCCATCCCTTTTTAATCTCTACGTCCAGCCTTTGGCGGCAGTGGCCAAAGAATGGGGATTGACAATAGTATCATACGCCGATGATACACAGCTGGCCATCGCTCTCTCAGAAGGTCCTTCCAACCTCTCCTCTAATTTCAAAAACGGACTTTCTGCAGTCGCCCAGTGGATGACAATGAACTGTCTCCAGCTTAACGGCGGAAAGACAGAGGTTCTTCTCCTGGGAAATAACACCAACCTTTGGAATGAACACTGGTGGCCGTCTTCCCTGGGCACCATCCCCCCCCTAAAAAACTAGTGAAAAACCTGGGCGTCTGGATGGACGACTCACTCAATTTCCGGTCCCACACCAAGAAAGTGGCCGGCACCTGCATTGGCCTACTGAGAAGCCTCAGCCACATACTAGGCTTTTTCAACGCCAAAACTCGACAACTAATTATTCAAGCTACTATCCTCTCGCGACTAGACTACGCCAATGTACTCCTTCTTGGTGCCAACAAATGTGAGATAGCACGTCTCCAACGTGTGCAGAACTCTGCGGCTAGAACTCTGGTCGACCTCCCCCGCAGATGCTCAGCCAGAGCGACCATCAAAAAATTACACTGGCTACCCGTTGGTTCTAGAATCAAATTCAAGACCCTTGTTATGTCCTTCAAAATTCTCAGACTCAACACCCCTCCCTTGCTTCAACCCCTCCTCACTCCCTACGCCCCGGCACGGATCCTTAGATCCTCCAACCAAAATCTTCTATGCGTTCCTCGCATAAAACTCAGCCGCATGGGCGGCCGCTCCTTTAGGTTCCTCGGAGCCAAGATGTGGAATGACCTGCCACAACATATCCATTCTATAGACAGCCTACCAGCATTCCGAAAAGCTGTGAAAATGTTTCTATTCCCTTGCCTGTAACCCCCCTTGCCCTGCCCTCCTCTCAGACTAGGATCTGGGTTTCTAGCGCCGGGACGCCTCATTGCTGGGGCAGCTGTTGCGCTCTACCAACACTATAGAATAGAATAGAAGGATATGCACTCTACCCGTCCATGATCACACCCCTCCGAAACCTCAACACCCAGGCACAGAGGCAGTATAATGCGGCACACAGATGCACCCGGTCCATTGTGGAGCGCACATTTGGCTTGCTAAAGCCGCGCTTCCGTAGCCTGGAAATCACAGGTGGCAGACTGCTGTACAGACCCGAAATGGTGAACAAAATCATCCTAGCATGTTGTGTATTGGACAATATATGTGTGCACACCAATGCTCTATGGATCCAAGTGCCTGCAGCACCAGACGATGACCAGGATGAAGATGACGATGAGGCAGGTGGAGCACACCCCACAGTTAATGCAGCAGGAACTGCCCTAAGGAACCGAATAATAAACAATTTCTTCAACTGAGCAGGTCACATTGTGACAGACCCCATCAAAAGTATATCAGTGCAAAATTACCCCAATCATGGTTTGTGTCAATAGAAATACACTACACACATACCCTGTCTGCATGTTACTGACCTGCATAAGAACATCACTCTGAAAAGAGTACGTTGCACAATGAGTGCAAATAACATCAATTGTGGGAATGTCTCCTCAGTAAAGAGATGCTCTTCAGTGTGTCAAATGTGCAAATGTAGACTTTTCATGGTGTAAATTGTGCTACCAAACTCAAACATTTGGCGTGTCCTTTTGTGTAAATCATGAAATATATGTTATCCTCTGTGCAAAAATCTCAAAATATAGAGTGTCGTTTTGGGGCAACAAGGTATTAGAGTGTGTCTGTTGTGTTAATTAAAGTAATTTAGGGTGTGAAATGGGGTAAAAGATGAAAAGTGGGTGTGAAATGGGGTAGAAGATGACAAATGGGCGTGATTTGGGGTAAAAGATGAAAAATGGGCATGAAATGGGGAAAGATGACACCTGGGCGTGAAATGGGGTACAAGATGAAAAATGGGCGTGAAATGGGGTAAAAGATGCTTTTAGGGTATCATCTGCAATTAGCTTGGAACCCACTTCCACCTCAAATTCATAAACCACTAAGACAAAATTGTGGACCACACATGGACGCAGCAGCCAGAACACCCGCAGCCCTGAGACACCAACCAGACCACCATCTCCAAATGGACACCAGGCACGGATGAAGACACCGCCTACACCATGAAAGGCATCCACTCGCGGGCCCACACAGACCCCTGTACCCCTTGCAACTACCACAGAGCCACATCTGCCATTGCACATGAACCACTACACAACATCAACACCACCTTCAAAACATGCACCTACACAGACAAGTGGAAGCGTGCAGAAGTCATGGCCCTGCTCAAGAAGCACACAGCTGACCCCACCGGCTTCAAGAATTATCGGACCATCTCGCTCCTCACCTCCGTAGCCAAATTCGCCGAGAAAACAGTCAACAGGGAACTGACAAGATTAATCAAAGAGAATGCCATCCTCAACCCGTCACAATCAGGATTCCGAAGCAAATACAGCACTGAGACCGCCCTACTTGCCGCCACAGACGACATCAACACCCTCCTGGACCAAGGACACTACGCAGATCTCATCCTACTTGACCTTTCACCAGCCTTCAACAACAGTCTTCCACCGCACACTAGTTACCAGACTACATGACGCAGGCACCCAAGGTACTGCCCTGGACAGGATCCGCTCATTCCTCACCGTAAGAAGGCAAAGGATCAGACTGCCACACTTCATCTCTGATCCCACGACAATCAGCTGCAGAGTCCCATAGCGGTCATCACTGAGCCCGAGCCTCTTCGAAATATACATGCCCCCCCCCCCGCAGACATCGTCCAACAACACGGCCTCAACATCCTATCCCACGCTGATGACACCCAGCTCATCCTCTAACCCACCAAAGACCACACCGCCGCCTAAATCAGCTTCCAGTAAGTAGTGCAACACGGTGCAGTATGGATGACCAACAGCTGCTTGAAGCTCAACCCGGAGAAGACAGAACACCTCCTCCTTGTAACCACCCCTCAGCATGGGACAACACCTGGTGGCTGACGGCCCTCAGAAGACCACCCCCCCCGCAGACCATGCTAAAAACCTCCGCATCATACTCAACTCATCACTCAACATGAACCAACAGCTCAATGCCGTCACCTACAGCTGCTTCACCACACTCCGCATCCTCTGCAAGTCCTTCAAATGGATCCCCCCTGAGTCAAGGAAGGCAGTCACACATGCACTCATCACCAGCAGACTGTACTACAGAAACGCACTCTATGCCAGCATCAGCAAGCCCATACTCTGCAAACTCAAGACAATACCGAACCCTGCCGCCAGACTCGTCCTCGTCATCCCCTGACACAAACACATCAGCCAACATCTACAATGACTCCACCGGCTCACAGAGGAGAAAACAGTCAGCTTCAACATCCTCATCTCACGCCTACAAATGCCTACACAACAATGGACACAAATACCTCAATTACAGAATCAGCTTACATGTACCCAAAAGAAAACTACAATTTACAAAACTATCACTGGCCGAAAACCCTTGCATCCACAGAGCCAGAGCATGCGGAAGATCCTTCTCCAACATTGCAGCCAAGACATGGACAGAGCTACCGACAGACATCAGACACTCTCCCTCCCTGAACGCCTTCATAAAGTTCCTCAAGAGCTCGCTCTTTGGCCAACAGATCTGCGCACCCCCCCAGCGCCTCGTGACCCCCATGGGTGAGTAGCACACTTACAACTGATTGATTGATTTGTTGTGGAATATGCAATTATGGTGCCACCTGAGGTGAAAGTTTCAATTTAGGGTGTCATGTGTCGTGAAACATCATATTTAGGGGGTCATGTGTGTGCTATGTTGTTATAGGTCTCTTAAATGAATTTTGCTCTAAGACTGTACATCTGTGTATGAACTTGCTGTTGGCGTGAAGATCTGTCCGCTAAAATGATAACGCGATGCTTTTTTCATACGCCCGAAGGGAAAATACATCGCTCTACACATTGTACAATACAAATTATTAATCTTGAGCCTATTTGCATGCAGATTTTCACCGCTTTCTCAAAACCGGGCCGCAAATAGAAAGGAAGTGTTGTCTGCATGCTTCCTGTCTACTGGAGTAGTGTTTTACACTTTCAGGTTCTCTTTTGAGCACATTCCTGGTGATTGTGGAGAGTGTTGGAGGTGTTTGGTGGGGTGTGCTGCAGTTCTGAGATTTGGAGAGTGTTGCTGTGTCCTGTGTCCTGTTGATAGTGCCTGTGAAGTGGTGTGTACTTATTTTTAGTGTTTATTTTTCTCTTGTACTCAATTTTGTTGGGTGTTTGTCTGGGGTAGTTAACTTTCTTTGTTGTTGGGGATATTTTAGAGGGTTATTTTTTTGGGCTGTGGGCTCACAGGTGTGCAGGGTGATGCCGGCTGGGGGCAGGGCAGTGCTTAATTTGTAAAATATGAAGTCCAGGTGCTCAAATGTTTGTTGGAGGCCACACCCACTTCCTCCGGCTCCACCCACTTCCGTCACTAGCTCCACCCACATCCTCAACTGGCACTGCTGAAAGTCAGATGTAATACCCAATCTGAATTTCAGCAAGGGAGCCTTCTCCTGACCTGTAAAATGTTTGAAAAAGAGTAAATCAAAAGTGCATTTGAAGCACAATTTTGGAATAAATTAGCTAAAATGACTAATGCATTGAAATGGGACACGTGAAATATTCCAGTGCTCTATGTGCGGATTTGGGGAAAGAACAATTCTGGGGTAAGCCATTTTGAACTAATCTAGTCTAATTGTGTGTCATGAGTTAAGCAAGCACTCAAGCCCTAAACCGGGAAAATGTCACACATAAGCCCTCAGGCCAGAAAGCATGGAAATGTCACACATAAGCACCCATACAATAATCCGTGGAAATGTCACACATAAGCATCCAGGCTAGGGCTTGGCCATAAACTGTGGAAATGTCACACATAGCATAGGAATCCATGATCCAGGCCATAAACCGTAGAAATGTCACATATAGGCATCCAGCCGGGGCGTGTACATATGCCCCCATGATTGTAATGGGGCCTCCCCTTCCCCCAGGAAAACATTCTTTTATGGAAAAATATCAGTTTTTTTGTCCCATTCCCTCAGATCTACAGATATTTGTTTTTTTGGTTCTGTTTGGAACAGCTTGGTTCTCTCTTGTGTGTCTGTTCCTTGTATTGCGCATTAACCGGGCATCAGCTCTATATTGTACACTCTAGATATATTGGCTGACCCAATATCCCTCCTGTGGATGGGAGAACTCAACTTGAGGATCCCTAGCGGTCTTACATTCAAGAATCACCCGATCCCACAGAGTACTAGATGTTCCTCACTGTTCCTGCAGTGTCTAAAGACTTTCTCCTAGATTGTCCCCTCATTCCAGGATCTGCCATATCTGTCAACAGCTGCAAGTGAAGCCAAATCAGTTAATGTCAATGCTAGTCTGCTGGTGGGATTTCAGATGTTTCTTGGTTTTAAGATCAGCGTATGGTCAGTGCTAGCCCATACCAAGGAATACACACCCATCGGGAGCTCAAGATCAGCTTATGGTCTGGTGAATCAAAGAGTGTTTAATGTTAGCCCTTAACAAGAGATCTGAATGCATCTGGGAAGCAAGAGGACCGAAATGTCAAACAGGTGCAGATGCATATAGGGGTCAAGAAGACCCAATGGTCAAAGCAAGTCTTTGGCGAGGAATAAACATGAATGTGGGAGCTCAAGGTCAGCTAATGGCCAATACCAGCCCTAGTGAAGAGCACAGGTGCATCTGGAGGTTTAATTTCAGTTTAGTCAAATCCTAAACGGCAGAGGGTGTGCGGGAGTGTCCAGGTGATCAAGCTCACTTTATTATTAATGCTGAACTGTTTAACAGTGCAGGTGCATCGGCGTGGGGATGAGCTCAGTTTACACCAATCATCAAATGCAGAAGGTGGGTCAGATGAAACTGGGGGCTCAAGCTCAATTTATAGTCAATGTAAATCTGTAGAGAGGGTGCAACAGTCTGAGCATTTGATTATCACTGCCTCCCCATTATTTTTCCATCGCATCTGCCTTTGGGGTTGGATAGATGTTTAATTCTGCCTGCGCCTCATCCCCGTTTTCAAAATGTTTGTTGCAGGACAGGTCCACTAACCCCAACAGGAGTGAAGCGTGTTGGCCTAAATGAAGCACCTACTCAATCGAGTTAAGCACGATATAGGTACACCTTTCTCAGACTCCTTCACCAACACATTTTGCTTATATTTAATGGTACTGCAAGTCCTCATAAGAGCACCAGCTGAGTTGGTGCAATGCAGGAGAAAAGTGCCCTGACAATGCTTTAGACAACAGTTCACTAAAGATGCTCAAGACTGAAAAGCTTGACAGACCAAACGCCAACCAGGAGGAACCATAGCATGGGTTCGACAAACTTGCATCCGGCATGCTCTTCTGCTCTGGAACAGATAGGGAGTTCTAGGACTTAGCCAAGCCAAACTTTTGCTAGGGTATTTTTTATGAAGAATGATTTCAAAGTGAGGTTAAATGTTGTCATCTCTCCACCCACCTTCGCAGAGCAGCCTAATTCGCTCATGGCCCAGCCTACCCATATGGCTCTCTCACTGTCACAATAAATAATACTTTCAGAGAGACACTATTATAGAGAAAAAACTGGTTAGAGAAATACTATCACAGATAAATATCTGAATAGAAACCTAAACAATTCGGTAACATCAGAAAGATCCCTAAAGCAAAACTGCTGCAACAAATTCCTTTACACTGAAAACATATTTCAGTCACTCTCCCCTAACTTGACCAGTGCTAAACCTAATCCAGTCCCCAGCATTACAATGGAACCTAACGCTAACCGTTGCGCGCACACAACTGCTTATGGCACCCGAAAAAGCTGCTTGTCTGACAGGAATTATTGCTTTACTTTTTTCAGCGCAGGCTTTTTTCTATGAATTTAAAGCCAGCATTAAAATGATGATGACAGTCTTTTTCTGATTTGCTATCATTTGGAATTCTCCGGCCAACACTAGTTTTAAAGGTAGGGTAAGATTATCTGCCAGGTATGTATGTGCAAAGACGTACGCAACAGTTGTGCCTGCCATGTCAGTAATCTTGTATTCCACACTTTGCATTGCCTTCTGCCGCCACATTGCTGGTTGGAGTTCATGTTTTAATGAGGAATAGTTTCTAGTACATTGTTCCTCCTAAAAGTTGAAGAGTGTGGGTGAGTGGGGTGAACAACATGCTAATTTTACAGCCACAGTTTCTGCACTAACATAGCTTTTTTGCTTTTGTGGTGGAACTCCCCAAAATAGTGAGTGCATCGCAAACTCAATTTTGCTGCAAAACGACAGTGCTGAAACAAGTAACGTCCGTTCTTTGTTGTGAAAACACACTTCTGTGCTACAGTCAGTATTTTTTGTCTCAAATAACTCAATATCCTTCAGAAGTGAAAGGTTGGGGCTTCTGAACGTCATTTTAAAACTCAGTTGTAAAATGCAATCTCTCAAAAGTGGTCATGCACAGCCGTACCATGCCATTCATTTCAGGGAGAAAAATAATCACTTGTTCTAGTGCCACCATGCAGAAGATCCGCCTCTGAGGAGGCGTCCGTTACCGTGAAGGTTCAGGTCAACTTGGAGAGAGAGGCCTTCTTTCCATCTCACCACTCGACGAATATCCTGTTCACTGCTCAGGGTTCGGCACTGCATACATATAGTAAAGTGAGGCTAAGGCAGCATCCTTACCGCGCACCATTAAGTGGTGCCAAATTGCAATAAAAGTGCAAAACCGGGGGCGGGGGGGGGCTCTCTAGCCTGGTGGTGCATGGCTAACCCTGGAACAGACAGCCATGAGACCGGCATCTGTGCTGGCACCATTTGATGCAAGAAATCAAAGTAACCTTCTGCAGAGACATTTAGCAGCAGCAAGCTATTTTCCCAAGGGAGAGAGTTAACAGCGGTCATTTAGACTCTACGGGTTATGCTAGTTAGTAGTTCCCGTTTTTTTTTTTTGCACTACTCCTGACTAGAAACTAAGCTGAAATGGTGCGTGTTTTAGGTCCTCTGCTCCCACCAACTTTGATCAAATGATCAAACAGTGAGAGTAAAACTTTTGAAAAAATGTAAATTGAAACAGTGCCGGAACCACTGATGGACATTATTCCCCATTATTAGCCCTGGCGCCTAATTGGCAACAAATAGCTCACCACCTGGTACCTGCTATAAAGTGTGATTTGTGCCAGAGTGTTTTTGCATTCACACTTTACACTGGGGTCTCAGTAAAGCGCTATGCGCACTGCAAGTGCTAACATATTTCACAAGCCACTCGCTGCACTTTAAGCTCGGAATGGAAAGGCGCACTTGTCAGCAGGTAAACACGAAAGGGTTCATTTCAGCACCACTCCTGAAGTAACCCGGCACGCGCAATGTTTCGTGTCGTGCCCGGCCCCGGTCGCATTCTTGCTCGGGTCTCAGTTCAGATCTTCCTCATAATAATACATACAGTAAAGCAGTGGTCGAAGTGGGGAAACAAAGTAGGGGAACTGTGGGCGGAGAATCAGAGGGCGGGAATAACCTGAGGATTGGATCAGGGGGCGGAGTGAGAGGTGTGGCCAGGATGCGCAAAACATCCCAATCTTTAGTATTTGTTTGGCAGTTCACTGACCAGTTACAGCTTATTATGTTATTTAATTCAACCAATGGATACACGTGATTATTTAATGATTAATATGAGTTATTGACATTAAAATAAATTCACAAAGTGGGATATGTTTCTAAATACAGAATGTCCCAAATATGCTTAAAAGTGGAAGCACAAGCCATTTGCTTCCGAGCCATGGAATTTCTGTCATCAGCAATATACACAGAGACAATCAATTTTACGTGTGTAAATCACTGTATAGGAAATGTTACATAAGACCAAGGACTACAAGGTGTAGGAGTCACATGAGAACCATACTAGTAGACAGTATAGTTTAATAGTGATTGATCTGGAGAAACACAAACTCAGAATATAAAACTTAATACCGTGATTGGGGGTTCTCTTTAATAATCATAATCGATTTCTATCCAAATGAACACTTTTTGCAACATTAGGATAAACAAAGGCTTAGGGAAAAAACCATAACGCTCTAGTTTATACCTTGCAGTTTGTATGCAGCTCTTAGATGACAGTCAATAGCTCACTGTTCTTTGTTAGGATTTTAACTTATAAACTGCAAGTAACAAAAGGATCTCACTGACAAAAGCAGTAACCCACTGACCTATTTACATTATGTGCACTTTGTGATGGGCATGGTACATTTTTTTTGCAGCAGGCACATTAACCCTCTGCGCTATCTTTCCATGAGTCAAAACTTCCACTGGACAAAACTCCGATCTCGCTCTAGGAAGAAGTTTATTCACTGGAGTTATCATGACATTTTTATTATTGCCGAAAATTGCTGGAGGCCAGGAAAGAGGCAGCAAGTGCATTTAAAACCATAATATACTTGCAAACATGATAGCCCCACCCGAAGTCAGCGCCCAGTGCGATTGCACTGCCCTAGAGCCACCCTGCTCAAAGGTCCTGTGACCTCAGTGACAGAGTCACTGCTGCTTCCTAGGCCTGTCCGCAAGACTGGAGGTGAGCTTCAGTATGGATTGTGGTGGACAGGCCTTCAAGGCTGACCCACACTTGCCACCACTAGGGCAAGCTGCTGGTACTAAGACACCTGGGCATCTAAAGTCTTGCGAGGCCTTCTATGGTCTAGCACGGGAATGTGCTCCCTCAGGAGAATGGTCTGGGGGAGTGGTCATAAAGGCTGAACCTGGTTCCCCCAGTTCTAAATTCGGCAGCTCTGACCACAGTCCTACATCCGCTCCCCTGCTGAACACCATACTGCCCCACTGAGAGAAATTCACACTGTCTTCAACTACAATCCAATTTGACCTGCTATAAACAACTGGATGCAACTCAATTCAAATTACACACTAGGCAAGAGCAATATGCTGCCTAAATAAAAAAGTAACAACATCCTGGAAAAAGCAAACACTCATAGGGTATGAAAGATTAAATAAAGCATGTGAAATGTAACCAGGAACAACATGGCGAACTTAACGCTTTTACACTCATTATTCAGAAATCAACGAGTATTTTTGCCTGAAAAGTTAAGGACATAACTGCAGGGCCCAGAAAGGACCCATTTCAATGTCCACTGCTCATATGCTTACAAAACGTTACCAGTATGGTTTGATAAGACCAAATGAGGGAACAGAAGGCCGCCGTACACATTTTGTTTTCCAATCCTCCCATCAACGAGGTATTGCAGTACCTCCAGGACTGGTGCACTTCCTCACCGGGGGAAAACAATGCTGTTAAAAGAAAGACAAGAAAACAAAAGTAGCGTTTCACTGACAAACTCTGTAAAGTGAGCTAATGGGTTTGGGTGTGAATAAAACCAATCTTGCCACTTTAAGAACACTCTGTCTTGCTTTTAGTTATTTATTTTCATATTTTGAACCGTTTATTTCCGAGGCTGCACGTTGGAATAGAAAAATGTCAAAACCGGCATTTCCAGGAAAGTGTTTTTTTTTTTTGCATCCATTTCATAGGGGTACAAATGAACGACAGGAAGAAAGGGTGAGAACCATTTCTTGAGTCACGGATTCGGTGAGTGAGGAGGGGCTAGACAGAAAGAGAGGGAATAAGAGTAAGAAAGAGAGGGGGGAAGGGAGAGGGGCGCTGTTAGCGTCAGAGCAGAAGGGGACACTGTCCTTGTCTTGTCTGGGCAGGAAACAAGAGATGGAGACCTTTTCCTTCTCTGCTCCCTGCCCGTCCCCGAACAGCCACTAATGCCGAGGCCTCTCTGCAGGCCTTGGATATTATTTCTTACGTCCAGCGACACGTGTTCAAAATAAAAAAGTAGGGGAACGGAATGTATAGAATTAAAGAAGTAGGGGCACGCCGTGCCCTGCCGATCCCACCCACTTCGACCACTGCAGTAAAGTTAAAGTCACAACACTCGAGAAAAAGCAGCGTTAAATGGTTTGGTTTTTCATTTTTACTTACAGGTTTACTTTGCTGGTGGCACTGCCTTTCTTTTTAAGAGGCCTGCTAAATGCTGCTGCTGCTTCAATAACAGTGCCCGCCTTGACGTTGTGCTGAACTCTGGCCGCAGTGACTCCTGCGGTGCGTGAGTGCCGGGGCGTTGTCACGTGGAATTTAATATTGAAATAAAAGGTTACACAGGCTGCTGCAGACTGCCCAAACCCCCCACATGACCAAATACAGCCCTGGCCCACCCACCAGCAACACTAAACTGAAGCAGGCCAGGCAAATACAATGGATGACGTGGAGGATTTATTATCGGTACTGTCGACTCTGAATGAGCAGCATAGCAACACTCTTCAACAGGAGGAAGACTAGTTTGAACAACACTGCAGTGAGTCAGTTATTTACTTTGTATGACGGCACATGCAGTGAGTTCAGTAGCTTCCTGCTTTATGTGAGTTCAAGTTGGCAGTAGCGGTGTAGACCCGGCCCTGACAAATAAGTGCTGGTGCTAAGCACCGGAAAGCACCGGCACAAATTAAGCACTGGGGCAGGGAGGGCAGGATGTCCAAGGGGGCATTGGGGGGCTTCCTGTGGATGATAAAATTCTACCTGCCCTTGATGTTGGAGAGAGGAGGCCGTATCCTTCAAAGATACAATGTAAGTCTGCGGAAGATGAGGTGGGAGCGTGTGCGGGTGCAGATGCTCCGGTTCTTTGGAGTGGACCGTACCGTGTGCCAGTGGAAGCTCCACTGGCAGGATCTGCTGGCCCGTGGACCTAATGGACTATGTGGCAGTCATGACTGGCCTACAGGGTGGTAAGTACAAAATCTACATTTAATCGTGATTGCTTTAAAGAAAATAAATTAGGACGTGTGTGACACTGGTGTCACCGTGAAAAATGGTTGCTGAGTGAGGTGGGAGACGAAATGCACTCACGCATAATATTGGCATGTCCGAGACTCAATGCTGCATCATAATAACAATCATAGGGTGCTAGTCTATGTTAACCACTGCGCTGGAACAAACCTTAGCACTGTAGTGCCAAAGTTAGCACACCTGCGCAAAAAGTGCGTGCACGAAGAATATTGTTTGTGCACGGCAGGGGTGACTGTACGTGAACTATCCAAGGAATTGTTCATGTGAGCTGTGTGCTGGCCAAAAGGTAGTGTTAAAATGCTGTCATCATGAATTGTGGTAAGTTACCTACGCTGCACTGTGAACATAGTTGTTGTGTGACAATGTATTTCATAGGAACAAATATTCAAAGTAAATCGGACATCTCCAGATTGTCATACACCAACAACCTCTGTGAAACTGCCTTGTGCGATCTGCAGCAATGCAATCATACAAAGAGCAGGTATAACATCATGATGCATGTAGTAATGGTGCTTTGTGGATATCTCACACTACTATCATGTGCATATTATCTAGCATTACAGCCCGGTTTGTCCCGGCTCAGCATTCACTGGTCTGGTGTGAATGGCAGTCAAAGTGGACCCAATCATGTAGCCAACATGAAACGCAACACTACAGTTACGTGTCATTTTCTGTTATGGTGATGATTGGTATGAGGAAAAAGACACATATGATTTATGTCCCACAGATGGTCAGCCACCAATCACACAGGGGGATATCGACTGCTTCAAGGACCCACACGCCACTGGTGAGTTTGGACATCATATATTGGCATAGTTATGGGTGTCTGGATCAAATTATCAATGTTGTAGTATGCAGTATGGGTGTGTATCACATGTCCCTTACCTACAGTGTGATGATGTATTGTGGAAGTCAGAAGTGTGCACAAATCGGTAAGTGTAGTTTGAGCAACACATTGGTCTCACAGTTGTAACTTTGCCCATCCCCAGTCAGGGATACACATTGTAAGTAAGGTGCATATCATCGTGACCCTATCGCCAACACAACGTCACTTTCATTGAAGTTGTGTTGTCAATAGGGGCCTAGCATCATGACCGATGCAGCGTTAATCCACTTCATGTGTAATATTGCTTCCTTGTTAATAAGGCACCCTTTCACGCTGTGTTTAGCGTGCAAGGGGCGTGCAGTGGGTGTTGTGGTTGGCGTTCCACAGCAAAACCCATTGTATTTGACGCTGCCCCCTATGTACAAGTGCAGCGTTGATAGATGGCAGCGCACAATTTACTACCAGTGACATCCTGGTCGTAATCTGGCTAAATGAGGATGAATGCTTTCTTCTCATCATTTTTGCTTTTTCCATGTGAGCTGCCTTGTGCAGCACACATTGAAAAAGCAAAATGACATGGTTTGTATATGTACAGGATGGTGGCCCTTGCAGTACAAACAGAATCATTTTTCAATATTCCATATTGTATCTTTCCTGTGTGCTGCACGAGGAAGCACACATGAAAGTTACACAATGGTGTTCTAGGATTTATTATGTGCATGAAGGGGCACCTTCCTGTACAGAAACAAACCTCCCCTGCACACACACACCCTTGCACTCAGGTGCAAGGGTGCCTGCATGGGAGCTAAGTTGTGAGACTTAGCGCCATCGCTGGGTGAAACGCAAGTCTGCACCACATCCTTGGAAATATGGTGCTGACTTGCATTTCCAAATTGGCGGAGAGAGGCGTTAAGCCGAGGAGGCTAACGCCTGTCTCCGCCACTTCCTTGTCAATATGCCCCTAGGTCTATGGGTACTGTCACCACAGCACATGCCTGTGGATTGCAGTGCACACTGAAAGAGAGGAGACATGTAAGTGGGGATGCTGATGACTATCAGATGACAGGGAATGCATGGACATCCTTGCCTGAGATGACTGTGCAAGTGTGCCCGATAATGCACAAGGAGGCAGTGATTTTCAGTCTGTAAGTGCACAGACACAGTTCAGCACTATGAATTTGTAGGTATGATGCATGCCATCTTCAGAGAAGTGGCAGTGTGTATCTTTGAGCCAAGCATATCAATGGCACGTTCCCCAAATACACAGCAAAGGTGGCCCGATGAATTTCAGTGGCATGTTTGGCCACTGGAGTGGTGTTGACAAACTGTCTCCTTGAGGCTATTCCCTGATTGTCTCTGGATCAGGTGTGGGAACTCCTCTGTCCCAATTGGTATCATTACTGTGCATGCATTTACTATGCATGCTTTGGCTCAGCCTTCATTGCTGTGTCATTTATTTTACAATGCAGGGCTCTCCAACGCTATCTGTGAGAAAGCATTACCCCTAACAACACTATGAGCATCATGACTCCAGGGTGCCATTACAATGGGGAATGCATTGTGACTGATTGCATTGTGAAGACCTGCGTATTTTGATTCACTACAGAGTGAGCTTAGCGGATACAAGACATGCATCAGTGAGAATTTAGAGGAAACAATGTTTTCCCCTCAAGAGCAGGACAGCGCATCATGTATAGGTCAGCATTCAGCCACACTACGGGTTTACATGTGTGCTGCATGTAGCAGCATAGTTGAAACTGTGAGTAGGGTTGTCCCACGATTGCTCCAGAGCAGGTAGGGTAACCTTCCAAAACATTTACAAGCCCCCCGGCATGCAGACACCATTGCACTGTTGGGTCTGACTTGATGAACTGCACACAGTTGCTGGGGGACTCACAGGCTTGCATACGGGCATTGTACATATCAGGCAGCACTGTGTCACAGGAGAGGATGAGGGTGGTGCTACACGCGGGGGGCTAATGCCTCTCTCCTCCGATTGCCTGTACATGTCACCCTCAGTCAGGGTATGTCATGGCACCATCGTATGACACTGTCAGTCTCCTTTGGTTGTGATAGTACATGTACCATGCCATGCACTGTCATGTCAGTCACCCCAGCATGTAGTCACTGATCCAGTCTTCAACATTTCGTAGTCCAGGCCATTCTCTGACTTCACATAGTTACGCTGGAGTGTGGGTTCCCATGTTTAAGTGATATTGTGTTACAGGTGTGAATGGAGAACATTGACATAGTGTAAAGGACTCAAAATTTCCATTGTTGATATTTTACAGACAACATGACGCCAGCCGAACAACATGCCTTCCAGGTTAGGAAAGACCGCTTCAAACTTGTAAAGAAGGTGGCAAAAGGGTACTGCAACATGGCCAAGAGGCACCAGGAGGAACAGAAGAAAGGTATATGGAAGGCGGTGTCCGAGATTGCAACAACTGGCACACAGCCCATCCCAGGCCCCTCTGGCGTCAGTGGTGGGTCCCAGCCTGGACCGGTGTCAAATCCCCCTACGGCCACACCCCCCCCCAAAGGACAGTTCCACCTGCACCTGGCGATCAGGTGGTGCCATTTAAGGTGAGTGACAGGAGGATCCTGCATGATAACAATGTGTTCCTGGCAGAGATCAGGCACGAAATGGCTGATCTAAACCTACATGTCACGGACATGAAAAAACACTATGGACTGCCATGATGCCTGGATATGTTGGACCCCATCCCCCTCTTCTTCCTTCCCCCAATGTTTTAAAATCTGTTATTAGGTAGTGTTAGGTTAGTTCTTTTAATTGTTAGGTAGTGTAGTTTTAGCGTAGGGTATAGTTAGTGTTAGCTTTTAAGGTAGATTTTAGATATTTATTATTATGCCGTATTTGGGGATAAGTTTCCTTTTCCTTTGGGTGGGAGGTTGATGTATTTGTTGTAATTTTAAACAAATAGTAGTTAGTTTATGTATAACTTAGGTATCTTTGTCCTGTATCGTGGTGTGCCTTAAGGGTGGGAGGGGGTTGATGTCTAGGATATGTTGTTGCGTGTTTAGGATAAGTTAGGGTAGATAGTTTAGGTAATTGAGAATGTTCTACTTAATTTAGATTTTAGTAGTAGTTCTAGTGATCAGTGTTAGTTTAGGTTAGTCCAATATTTTTACTGTTCTAAGAAATGTTTATTACTTTGGATTTCTGCTTGCACTTATGTCAGGGATGATGTTGGGGAGTGTGGCTTATTCCATTGTATGCAACTCATACCATCACTGGACAATCCAATGGAATGTGAAAGTCTGGCCATGACATGTTAGTTCGCCGAATGTATTGTGTCAGTATACCTTAGATGTGAGCACAGTGAACTTGCATGGATGACAGGGTGGCAAGTTAGATTTACTGCCTGGTCTAGGGACAGTCGTTTGTGACATTCTACATCTTCAGTGTGACTCACGGAGTTGGACAGCACATTGTTGACCATTTACAACACAACCTAGGGAGATGGCATGGAGAGGAAATACAGTTAGCCACTGTTATCCATCATGGAGATGGATGTATGCGCCGGGTACAACAGATTCCGTCACACACCTGCATATCATGCTCCTGGTGCTGAGTCCATCTACATTGCACAGACCTTGCCACACTTGCTGCGTAGTGCCAGTGTGTCAGCTTCCTATACAAGATATGTTCCTGTGCATGGACGCTCAGTCTCTGGCCCATGCATGATTTAGTAAATGTCTGTGTCCTTTGGGAACAGCACATGGAACAACAGTGTTCCTGATTCACAAAAGTAATTTGAGAGAAAGTACTGACTTTACATTTTACGGTACTCACAAATGGCATTTAGAAGTAGTGCAGTTAGGTATACTGACTTCGCTTCTCCTAAATGCCTTTCGTGACTCCCTTAATTTGTCAAGTTATAAATAGGCCTGGGCAGTGAACTTCGCTCCGTTCACGGAGTTGGCGGGGTGCAGAAAACTCCGCTTCGCGATGTGCAATAGAGTATTTTCCCTGCTCGCGAACGGTAAGTTCGCGATCGCGAACGGTAAGTTTGCGAGCACGAGCTGCCGCTCGGGTAGAATTTCTACCCGAGCTGCAGGAATACCAGCACAAACTGCAGTTCGCACTGCACTCTGCCACTCACGGAACTTCGCTGAGTTTTTTGTAACTTTGCAGAGTTTCGTGTAGCAAAACCCAGCAAACTACGCCCAGGCCTGGTTATGAATTTGTCCCAGCTAACATTTTGGTGCAGGCACACTGTTCTGCTGCACACAAGGGTGGAAATGTTGCATTGCTCCCTATAGTGACAGTGTCATAGACTATTGTCCCAGCTGTTACTTCTGCCATTGGCTCATAGTGATGCCACCCTCGAAATGTTGGCCGTGCATCTGACTATATGTTGAGTACAGTGCACCACACATCCCTAGACACATTGCCTGATATGCTCACAGTGGTCACAGCATGAGAGGGTTCAAATTCGTATGCATAGTTTATCTACAGGCAGGGGCTGACTGACACCTTGCACTTTCGGGTGAGTCCCTATGTACAACTATACTTCACTGAGGCAGACATTGTGGCCCCATATGTGGTTCCATATGTGTATGGTGGACATGTGCCCTTCCGTGGCTTCATCAATGTGACTATGGTGTGCAACATCTTGGGATGTGACATGCAATGTGCACCATCACAACAGGCTTTGCCCCCCCGTAGTGTGTGAGTAGATATGCCAAGAGATATTTGTTTGCAATTATGAAGGGGGACACTACTTGTGGCCTGCAACAGACATTTTGAAACACATTACTTTTCCTTAATGGATGTGGTGCTCGGTTGGGATATTGCTAGATTGTTGTTTTGGAGCAATGAGGGCGCAGCTAGTTCACACATACCCGGCCATCTCACTGCCTATCTGTGTCAGCTAAAGATGTACATTGCTTATATTTCCCTTGGTGTTCCTTCTGGTGAATTCAGTGTCCATACGCTTTTTACAGACTTCTATACTTGATTGGTCATGGACAACACACATCTGTTATGTTATGGTATGTTATGTTAAAGGAATATCTTAAGCGCTCGTACACCGAGCAGTTTCATGGCGCTGAGGGCAGAGGGGGTGCAGCATTGATGGGGAAATTACCTAGCATAGGGGGTTGCCGCCCTCACTTGCAAGGGAAGCGAGTTCCAGAATTACGGGGCCAGAACCGCAAATCTGAGCACTCCATGCTTTTTGTGTATGATTGGATGAACACTGATCTCGGGAAGGGGTATAACGCTCAATACTTGAGGAAATAAAGGCTGGGCCATTTCCAGCAAGGGCTTTAAAGATGGTACAGCCCAGTTTAAAGGCGCAACGTTTGGCCACTGGAAGCCAATGTAGGCTCTTCATCAGAGGTTTGACGTGATGTCGGTTAGGCTGGCGAGCGGGCGATTAACCTGGCTGCATGGTTTTGCACCAACTGCAGACGGTGTAGTTGATAGGCCGGGATTCCAACATATAATGAGTTGGCGTAATCAATACGTGAAATTACCAAGGCTAGAACGACCAGAGTCAAGGCCTCAGTGGTCAGGAATCTGCTGATCTTCCAAATTCTGCACAGATGGAAAAAGCAGGCAGATACCACAGAGCTAACCTGGGCTTTCATGGACAGATCGCTGCTAATCACAATCCTCAAGCTCTTAACAGAGCAAACTGGAAGTGGGGACATACCCAGAAACAGAGGCCATAAACTAGAGTTCCACGGGTTAGCTGGACCCCCGGTCAAAATGAGCTCGGTTTTTCCAGGATTAAAGTATTTTTATTTACATTCAAAGGATGAAGACTGGACCAGTGCTTGGCCTTACAAGCCAAAATTGCGTAGATGCCTGTTAGAGGGCCAGACTGATTCCTTTGGTGGTAACAGGTCCAAGGGAAGAGGCAGAGTTCAGTCCACAGGCTGGTTGCAGTGTAATTGATAAGAGAAAATAATAAGGCAGTCCATGTGGAGGTCCAGGGTGATTGTCGGGGGACAGTGGAAGACAGTGCAAGTTGATTTTCCGTGGCATGATACTAAGCCCGGCACCAAGAAAAAACAGGCCTTTTGGCGCAGATGGATGCTGCCGCTTTCTCCTTAGCACAAATGCACCATCATCCTCCTCTTCGTCCTCTGATCTGTCATGTGCCTCACATGTGGGTGGTGGTATAGTGGGTGCAGCACTGTGAGGCACTGACACATCAGGTGGTGGAGCGGAGGATGTAGAAGCAGCAGCAGCATTCATCGGCACCAGACCTTGGGGCAGCAATGAAGTGATGAGCAGGTGAAGGGCATGATATATTCCAGCTACATCGTGCTGGTGTGCAGCCCTGGCAGCCCGATCTTGTGCCTGCATCCGCTCCATGCTCACCATTATCCGACAGAGGTTGCCCAAATCCGGTCTGACATTGCTGGAGCCACTCTGACCAGACAGTTGTTGTCTCTGAATCATGACTCCAGCAATGTCAGCCATGGACCGTTGGTGAGCATCGAGCTGGCTGTGGGTGTCCTTGATCTTCTGTATGTGGTCTCAGACACCCACGAATGGCCTCAAGTTTGTTAGCCTCTCAAACCCCACCCGCACTGTTCAGCCATCTTCCACTGGACCTCAAGCACATGGCGTTGGAAGGCCAGATGTGGGTCGTAGATGTCCTGGGAGCCAGCTGTGGTGGGAAGTGCCTCCTGCTGGTTATATTGAGCAGGGGGTGGGGTTGCCGCAATGCTGCTGGGTTGCCCTGCTCCTGGAGGTGGGGTGCTGAAGGAGTCTAGCAGATTTTGAAGTTCCTCATGATCCATGGTGGGGTAATCATCCTCGTCATCAGGGAAGGTTGGGCCAGTCTGCTGTCCAGGAGGTGATGGCTCTCCCTCTATGATGTGATAGGGGAGATACAGTTCAACAGTGTTTTTCATGTATTCATGCCTTGGATGAGTTTACAAGCAGACTGCAGGACAGGGTACATTTAGACTGTTTTAGAGGAGATGCCTATTGGGTGCGGGATAGTGGTAATTTTGAGGACATCACAGATGTAATGTTATTGTACATTGTCATCTCACACTTTCCAGCTATGACAAATGTGATTTTACAATTTCTACACACAAGCTGCAACAGTTCATTGTGCATTGTTTGACATCAAATGTCTTATTTACGTCAGGGGTTATATGTACACGAGGATGTGTCAGAGTGTGACCTGCTCCTTTAAGGATCTTGTCCACACTCAGCCACCTCAGTGAGGGGCCTGCACCATGTTAATATGTTGGGCCTGCAGGCATGCTATTCATCATGCACTGTCACTTGCCTTGTCAATGTGGCTCACGGACATGCAGCATTGCAGCGTACTGCACATGTGCATGTGTTTTGTGCATGGTAAGTTATGTGTGAGGAGGGCCCCCTTTAGCTACTTGCTGTTTCAACATGTGCTGCACTATGTGGTAAACATGAACATCCATGTAGCTTTGTCTATTGTGATTTGACTTGTGTGCATGTCGTCCTTCATGTTTTATCTTGTATGCATTGCTTTCTGCCCTCCTGTTAGCTTAACCGTTGTGAGTATGGTGAAGCATGAGTTTCTATTGGTTTTGCTGTTTAAACAGTGTCAACACTCATTGCCCTCAAGGTTGACCCCACGTGTGGTGTGTAAGTGGTCAGTTTTCTGATGTATGTACATTACAATGATGTCTATTTATGGTGCTCAGGCCTTGTCACCGCCACCCTCACAAGAGATGCAAATGGCAGGGTGATGTGTGTTTGTGTATGTGCCACACAGCTGCTGACATGGATGATACATGCTGTCCTGGTTCTGGTATTCAATGCCTGGCTTAGCGTGTGGGTGATAGCTACCTGACTGCATATTTGGTCACTGACACCGTTGACTTACCAAACAGTTACTTTTAATTGCACATGATGGTGTGATGGGCAACACACATCAGTACTGATGTGAAATGCTGTTTTCTGTATGGCAGATGTGTACACTTGGGGGTGGAGGAGTGCAATTTGACCTGAGGGTTGAGGGTTCCATTTGGGCCTTTGTCGTTAATTGTTGCAATTTTGCAATCCTTGCTTGTTGTCATACTTTGGTTGTCATACTGCTTTAACGGCACATTGTGGTTTCATTTAGTATGTCACACAGACAAGGCATGCAGTACATATTTGTGTGAAACATTCCTGATCTGCATTGGCCACGTACTGTGGTGTTGTAGGCTGTTTGTGTGCATTTTTGGATATGCATCTTTTATCCTGCGGCCTACATGGTCACTTTGTTGTGACATTGCATGTGTGTGTGGTATGCAGAATCACTAGATGCTTCCCCACTTGGTGTACACAGGACTGCATCTCATGAACAGGCAAGGGGGCACATTGCCTGGAAATGCGGGAGGATGTCACATTTCCCCCCTTGCCTAATCACCACGCATGTCCAATTCATCTGCACATGGCCACATCTCTCTGACGGAAAAATGAGGATGCACTGTGAATGTGATTGATTATGTGCAAGGGTAGGCATGCCACCACCAATGTCAGCACACCTGCAACGTTGTACATGTGTGTCTGAGTTGTGTGCAGGAATGTGCATGAGCATATAGGTGGACTTTACTGCACATATACAACCTTGCACACAACTCAGAAACACATGCACAATGTTTCAGGTGTGCTGACATTGGTGGTGGAATGCCTACCTGTGCACATGATCTGTCACATTCACAGTGCATCCTCATGTTTGCATCAGAGAGAGATGTGTCCTTGTGCAGATGATTTGTATATAAGTGGTGATGAGGCAAGGGGGCCATTTTGCCACCCTGCCACATGTCAAGTTAATGTGCCACTTTGCCATTTGATGTAGCACTTATTTAGTGGTCTGATGTTGATCTTGGACTGTGTTGGGCTTACTTTTCTGTGCACATTTCCAAGTCTGTGTGCCAGAAAAAATGTGTATTGCAATGTATTGTTTGAGTTCATTGATATGCGTTTATGCCACCATGAACGAGGGTATCCCGGACATGGTCCCCAGTAATTGTGGGTATGCACTGCAATATGTTTAATCGTATATGAGTGCCATTGGGCCCATCCACCCCCGTCCCCCCAGTCCCTGGTTGTTACTCACCCTGTTGTTGTTGTGTCTAGTAACGTTCAGAAGTATCCTGGCCTGCAATTCCGACCACGTCTCCTCACTAATGACTCTGGACACCTGCTCCTTCTACACCTCCAGCTCCTCCTGTGGCACTGGACTCCCACCTCCAGTCTGCTTTGCTGCTTTCAGGTTGGCTGCTAGTTTCTCCTTGGTTTTGCGCTTTGTATCATGCCAGCGCTTCTTGCAGATGTCCACTGTCCTCCTCCTCTCTCCGACGGCATTCACGTTGGCCACAATGTCCTGCCATATTTCTTTTTTTCTTGCCAGTGTCACTGTGGAGGTGACAAACAGTTCTTGTTGGTGTTCAGTGACCTCCGCAATCTGCACCTGGTTTTCCTGCTGGCTGAACTTGGGATTCCTCTTCCTCTTGGCCTTCATATAGGTCTCTGGTTCGTCCTCCTGGGTATTTGTGGGAATGTTTGTGGCCTCTGCACTGGTCCCAGCTTCATCCATGGCTCCTCTGCTAATAAGTAACAAAAGAATACCAAATAACCCCCTATGGTTCGACCAACCTGAGTAAAAAACAGCCAGGGAACTTGTTTAAACGCTAAACTCCCTGCATTTTAAACAACGAGTCAGTGAAACAACACACACAACAGGTCATACGTAGGACCTCATTTTCTCAATCAATATTGAATCCGCAAAGTTAAAGGTACATCTTCATTCATGGTCAGACCACTCTCTTACGCCTTCCATCTCACATATATGTCATATCAATAAATTCCTTATATCATGATGCTACTAAACCTTACTTCACAACATGCTACAACAACATACGCGAGGCAGCGTCCTTCATAAATACTACCATTCAATGAAAACACAAATACTTAACTACTGGACGGGGTTATACAGACTATTCTGAATTGAGAAACCTAACACACAACTCAGACAAAACTAGCTCCCACCAAAGTGAAAAGGAGAAAATCTCGACCAAAAGTCATCATCAAATGGTTTGATGCGAAACTAGTAAAAATAGAATGAAAATTCCATTAGCTGTGAATATCAATGGTAGAGATCATTGATTGAGGAGAAGATAATGCAGTAAAATTCAGGGGGTGGGTGAGGGGTGGTACCAAAAAGCTATCTGAGGAGTCAAAAAGGCATACTTTTCTAAAGGTATCAACAGGTCCCTAGAATAACCAAAACATGCCTTTAACTGATCTGATCTGCCTTGTAGCTCTGAAGACATCATATCACACCTCTCAACAGCAGTGCAATGATACTATGCCGTTAACTAAATAAAAGATTCCAAAATCTGGGATTGGATCTCACTGATCCATAAACCATCACTGCCCCTCCCATCTCCCCTTCCCATCAGATCCGACTTCTCGTCAAACAACCTGCTGGAAGACGATCAGGTTCTAACTCTAGCACTGAAGATGAAATGGAGTCATGCCCTGCAGCTATCATGAAGCAACTCCTCAAGATTCCAGGAGCTGACATCTCAAATATATTAAGGAGTCATCCAAACTAAGTTGTAACTTGTCATCATTACCTCTCTCCAGAAAAAAAACTAATGTCAGTCCCACAAGAACTCACCATCAATCAGCCAATTTGCAACCTGCTCTTCCCACGCAAAGTACTGAAGAGGAGGTTTCAAGCAAACTTCAAGACAACATTAAACAACATAATCTCTCGCACGATCTGCAATCAGGCTTCAGACTCATACGGGGAACAGAAACTGCACTTGCAAATATCAGAATACGCCTTATCATTACCCTAAATCAAGGTAGGCAGTCAGTTGTGATACTGCTATAATGTTGAGCAGCATATGACACTCTTGACCATAAAATCCTACTCAGTGAATGAAGTGGGGTACGTTGCACGGCACTAAGGTAGATCTTTGTGAGATAGAAATGCTGGATAAGGGTGCCCCATATTGGGTTACACTCCTGTAATATGATCCGTGGAGCGCTATGAAGTATAAATGAGGCTACGTTTACACTATATAAAACTACTATAAAACTACTAAATAACCTTTTCAGCTACTGAGAACTGGTAATAATGAGCTGGCAAATTATTAAAACAAACTGGTTGTTACTTGATTGATGAAGAAGTTTTAATTTGTGCTCATTCATCAATTTAGCTTCAGGTAGGTGCTACATAAATTATCATAATGTGTTAATCACCTTATTAAATCCTTGTGGTTTGCACTCGAATTTGCATATAACAGTTTTGGCAGCGATGTCCCAGCTCAAATTATGCGGGCGCTGACTGCCATCGGCACATTTTTCTGATCCAGAGACTTCTTGGAAGTTGCTTGTTTACTGCAGTCTGACTGTTTCTGATGGGAATTCATAAAATACTTGTACCTCAGCCTACAATGTCTCAGAATTCATACTTTTGTGAGTTTTTCGATGACAAATTTGTAAAAAAGAATCACACGCCAGCATAAAAATGAGAATTCAGATGCTGAAGTCTGACTGTTTTCGAAATTGTGGACTGAGACAGTTGAACTTTGGCTGCAAACAGCTACATAGAACATGTTGCTGTCAAAGATATGGGCTGGTTATTAGTGTTCGCAACACAAGTGCACCTGGATTTACTCAAGGTTGCGTGGACATTCGCTTGGTGATGATCAATCTTGTGCCGCGCCTGCGTTCTTTCATGGTGGCAAGTAGATCTATCAATGCAATACTTTACATCACTTTGTGCCACTTCGTCATGTCATCGGGGCCGGGGACACATCCCACATGTTCGCACGGTCAGCCCCTCCCCTTCCTTCCATGGCGCATCTGCTTGCGGGTTGAGAATGCCTGGTAGACGCAGCGTTGTGTACAACCCTAGGAACTGTCCATAGTAGCAGGAATGGGACAACTGTTCATATGATCCTCCGACCATATGTGGGCCACCAATTGTGTTGTAATATGCTCCTGTACAGCCCTTTGTCCTCCTCCCCTCTCCCTTTTGTCCAGTTGGAACCACCCACATTTAAAACCTTGGTAGTGAAGCCAGTCTTAGAATGTTGGAACTGTGCCTGTCAGTTGGTGCTAGAGGAGCAGAAGAATAAACGCTTATTCTTACATCTCCTGTGTCATCATTCATCTAAAATTTTGGCGACGATCTTGTCTCTTCTTTTGCTATGGCCTCTTTCACAATGTCTCAACCTCCTTCTTTTTTTACTTAATGAGGAAGGTGAACAACTCCTTCCTTGGAAAAAATGGGTTAATCTTTATGAATCATATTTGATAGCTATAGGAGGTGATAGATTCTCAAATATGCAGAAGCAGCATAACCTTTTACATTACTTAGGCAAACATGCCAGGGAAATTTATGATGACTTACCTGATCTTGCTGAGGAAATTCAAAGTATAAATGAGGATGCAATGGGTGATACCCAACTGAATTATCATAATATCCTTAAGAAATTGGAGATTCAGTTTGGGGAAAAGTTAAATGTAGTACTTGAACAACACCATTTTTTTTCTAGATCTCAAGAAGAGGATGAAAAAGTAGTTAATTTTATATTTTTTAATTTTTTTTATTTCTTTTTTTATTTCAAACCTTCGTCACTTAACAAAACAGTAAACAAAGGACACTATCCCACTCTCATGACATTTCAATAATGGCAATTTCCTGCAGTCATACATTCCAAGTAGGCAAGCAGTACTCCATATCATGTTGTCATCATTCTGTACCCTCCAGCAAGCCATGAGGTGAAAAATGCATTATACCCCCAACCTCAAGTTAACACTGAAACTTACGGTATCTCACATATCCTCGCACTCCAACAGGTCCCGCTATGTAGCTTCTGTCCCCACCCGGGTCCGCTTCAATATTACAATACTTCAGGGCTGGATACCCTCTTTTCTTTTGGCACTCACCCTCTGTGGTCTCGTTGCCCCTTCTTTAGTAGCTCTATATGTACTATACAGTGCCCAAACGTTCTTAGGCCTTTTGCGGGGAGGGAGGAGGTCACTATAGTACTCCGTTTGGGTGCAGCAGTACAGCATATCATTCGCACATTGAGCAGTAGTAGGGAGCGGTCCTTTCGAATAACAAATCGCCAGTGGTTCCGCCAGGTCACCCCCCAATAGCTGATGTAACGCATGTCTGGTTCTATGGAATTGAAACCTGGTGAGAAGAGGGGGTGTAGTGTCCCCTACTGCCAAGTTCTCCCAGTTTTTCGCTGTGACTCCCTCAACTAAATTACCTATAGTACTGATCTCTATGGAATTAACACTTCCGTCCCTACATGGAAGCAACCAGTGGCACCACTCCAGGGGAGCTAGAGGTGAGTACAGGATAGCCCCTGCCTGTAACTTTAAGAGGTGATGCCATGCATGGGTAGTAGCATTGATTGAGTCCAGTATTCTAGACCTACGATCTGGGGTGAAAAGAGCAGCATGAGAAAGGGTCGGGGTAAGCTACCGCCCTCTCAATGCATAGGTGAGGGGTGTCTGGTGGGCCGTGTATCCAGAGGTAAGCATGTGCACTTTGCCCTGCCCTATAATAAAGGTCTAAATTGGATGCCCCCAGTCCTCTCATGTGGTAAGGTAACGTGAGATGTTGCCATTTGATCCTCGGTTGTTTGCCCGTCCACGCCAGCTTAACCATCATTGTTGTGAGCCTCTTAAAAAATACACTTGGGAGAACCATTGTGATGTTTGTAAATAGAAACAGAAAGCGAGGGAGTATCACCATTTTCATTATAGAGATTGTGCGAGGGATATAGAGAGGGATAACGGCAATCGGATCCAGCCTTCCACCTGCAGCGGATATTCAGGTTCAAATTGAGTCGTGGACTGGGTGAGAGGAAATATGATGGACTTCGACCAGTTAACACACAGTCCTGACACCCCTCCAAAATGTACTATTTCTTGCAATACAGAAGAGAGATGCCGTTCAGGGTCGCGAATATATAGGAGCCTGTCATCGCATACGTCGAAACTATAAGTTCATAGCCTGGGACACGGATACCTTTATATCTATGATATTCACGGAGTGCACAGGCTAAGGGCTCAGCCACCAATGCATAGAGAATCAGAGAAAACGGCCAGCCTTGTCGCGTACCCTTAGTGATACGTATCGGGTCCGTCACCAGGTCACCGATTTTTACTCTGGCCGTGAGAGAACAATATAGGACCCCAAGCAACTGTGAGTAGATCTCCCCCAGCCCCATCCTCAACAGAACCTGTCTCATGAAGGGCCATTCAACTGAGTCAAAGACCTTCTCCATGTCAAGATACACTGGAACGTCCGGTTTAGTGCGCTGGAGTGCACCAAACACTGTGCGTAAGTTATAAGTAAGGATTCGACCAGGAAGAAACACTGCCTGCTCCGGAGCTACCAACGTGGGGAGAAAAGGGACCAATCTATTCACCAGGATCTTTGCAAAACTTTTGGTGTCGACATTAAGTGAAGCGAGAGGTTGGTATGACGAACACTACTCAGGGGGTTTACCCCGCTTCAAGACAGCTACAATAATCGCCTCTCTCATTGAGGGTGGCATCGTACCCGACTCACACATATCTTCGAATAGAGTAGCTAAGTGTGGTAACAAGAAGTCCAGGTACGTCTTATAGAAGGCCACAGTCAGACCATCTACCCCGGGGGCACTGCCTGGCTTCATTTTGGCAAGAGCCAGGAGTATTTCATCTCTCTCCAATGGGCGCATCAGAAATTCCGGATGTGTATTAGTCAGCCAGGGCAGCTTAATATGTGTTAAGTAGTCCAAAATGTCCTCCTCCGTACCTGAACTACGTGCAGCATATAGATCCGAATAAAATTGCCGAAATCTCTCTGCTATGGCAGTGTCATCAGTAAGCGTCTCTCCCTCTGCTGTCTTAAGTTCAGAAACAACAGTTTGTCTGCGCCGCTTCTTTAATAACTGGGCCAGAACCCTACCCGGTCGTTCACCTTCCCCATATGTGCGAGCAGTAGCATATTTACCGAGATGTTTAATTTCAGAATCAGCAGTATCTTGAAATTCCTCCAGTTGGGCCTTAAATTCTCTCAATACCTTGCCATCAGCGCCCGTTTGGAGTCGCGCCTCAAGGCTGGCTAATATTGCTTCCAAATCTGCGAGTCACTTGCGCAGTGCCCTAAGGACCCCTGAGTGCTTGGCCATGGTGACCCCACGAATATACACTTTAAATGCTTCCCATACCACCTGAAAGCTCTCCACTGAGCCCACATTTTTATCAAAGTATGTTTCAATCGCTTCAGCTAGCTCCGCTTTAAATACTGCATCTAGCAGAGAGTATGGGGGAACCTCGAAGTGTAGGGGGGATAGTTTTCTGGGGGGCATCTAAAACCACCAAAACTGGAGAATGGTCTAAAAGTGTACGGGGCAGCACCTTGCAGGACCTCGTGTGGCTATACAGCTGTCCGGTGGCTAACCAGTAGTCTATACGTGTATGCAGATCATGGTATGCTGAATAATGTGTATAGCCCCCTTTGTCTGGGAACCTCTTCCTCCATACGTCATGCAAGTCCATTTGTACCGTGATATCTGTGAGCGTTCTAGCCGCAGCAGTAACGTGTCTTGCAGGTCCCCCAAGCGGTCCCATTCAGGGTTCAAAACCAAATTTCACCTCACCCGAGTTGCTCTTCCATCCCACAGTTGCGTACCCTATCGGACAGGGCGGTACAAAAGTCAGGATTGTCGTAGTTGGGCCCATATACATTAATGATAAGTATGTCCAGCCCCTTTCCCCGGCACTTGGAAATCACATATCTTCCGTCGACATAAGTTACCAAAGGTTCAAGAGCGAGGGATGCCTTCGGGCAAACCCATGTAAGCACCCCTCGGACATGTGTGGTAAAGCCCGCTGCATGTGCGAAACCCTGCACTCCCCTACTTCGAAGCATGTGGATATTAAGAGAAAGGCGTGTTTCTTGCAGTGATGCCATATCTATTTCATGTCTTGTCAGGTATGCTAGGACCTTATGTAGTTTTCTGTGGTCATTAAGACCCCACACGTTCCATGTGAGAGCACGCAGTTTACCCTGTGTTGCCACCCTGTGGGAAGAACTACCAACCGTACCATTAGCATGTGTTGTCAGCCTATCTGTGTCTGCCATGGGAACCTACAACATGCGCAGTCACTGTACATAATGGGTAGTGTCCAACGTCAATGTCGTACCATACAAGGCCCCAACCTGTCCCTCCCACCACCCACGCCAGGCAATCCCCAATAGTGCCTAGACGGAAAACTAGTAAACTGACCTCCTAAACCATCCTGAAAAAAAACAGCAAGTGTAGACAGCACAACAAAAAGTAAAGAGGTCCCATCCCCCCAACCCCCAAGGCACAATACCCCAAATGTGCGTTACACTCGCGGGCAGAGGTAGCACGCTCTCCAAATAAAAACACCGAAAAGTCCAAATCTGGCCTCTGCCCCGCACCCCATCAGCATCATATGGAACATTTGAAGAAGATATAGGATCGCCAATCCCCACCCGGGCACTTTTTCCATAGTATCAGGGGTCATCAACCTGTCTAAGCCTCTGCAGCAGACACCACCCTCACCCAAGAGCCAACATTATAGACCCCCTACATTGCCAGCAATAACACTAAAAATAACAAAACCAATTCAGTTCACATTTTCCCCGTGCAAGTCTAATCAGACCGTCATCTGTAACTCTATGAGTGGCATTCTTATCCGTATGATGAGCAGTCCAAAAATTAATCCTGTTCATCCAATCTGCCACCTTCCGCTCCTTCCCAAGAGTCTCTGTCCGGGCCACGTCGTTTGTTTTTAGACCATTCCTTCATGGCCTTCTGCAAGACTTTCGGGTCTGTGAAGATTCGCGACTGTCCCTGGCGGTTAATCCAGGTCCTAGCAGGGCATGGCATAGTCTAAGTTGTTTTCCCTGAGCTGTTTCTTCAACGGGGCGAACTGCCGGCGAGGCTTCCTGCACTCTTAGTGTGAAATCCGGGAACATTGATATAGTAGAACCCTCGTAATGCAATGGTTGTCTGTCCCTGGCTGCATTCAGCGCTGAGTCCCTGTCTCGGTAGTTAAGCAGCTTCGCTATGATCGGTCTCGGAGAAGCGCCAGGCGCCGGTTGAGGGCCCAGTGAACGGTGCGCCCGTTCAACTACAAACATAGGTGAGAAAGTCTCACTACCGAGTAGTGTCACAAGCAATTTTTCTACAAATTGTTCCATGTTGCCGGTCGGGGTCAATTCCAGAAGGCCCGTGATTCTGAGGTTGCTGCGCCGTGACCGTGCTTCCAGGTCCTCTGCTTTGTCCTGCAGGACCTGTAACACTTTCCCCAACTGCTTGTTGTCAGCGTTGAGCGTGGTCTGTGCTTCTTCAACTTCCGTGACCCGGCGCTCCGTCATGTCCAATGCTGTGCTTGTTTGTCCAACCTCTTAGTCATTCTGTCCATGCGGTAGGAAAGAGAGTCCATCTTGGAGCCAAGGACTGAAAGGCTGCTTTGCATACCTTTTTCCATTACAGCTAGCATAGTGCGGATGTCACCATCTGCATCTCCTTGAGGTGGGTCCTGCATATTTTTGCCGTCTTCCGCAGCTGCATCACGCCCCTTACACTTCCTCTGGTCAAACCTGAGTTTCGGTTGCGTTCTGTCGACTTTGCCCATCTCTAAAGTAGCACTCTTGCTGTTCCAATCTTAATACCAAACGAATCCGAGTCCCACTCTGCTGACACGCTGACCACCTCTGACTGTGACTGTTGGGGCAAAGTTTTATTTCGCAGTCTTACATACCAGGCAACCCACTATGCAGCCACCGCAGGTCCCCAGGGCGCAGGCTTCCCAACAGCGCTGGCCTCGCTGTAGTCGTAAAACGGACAGGACTCTCAGCTTTCAGTCGGAGGCTGATATCCATCAGCACAGAAGTTCAGGTGGTTGCCCACGCCACCGGCGTCACCTGGCACCCGGGGGGCATGTGCGAACCGCCACGTGTAGCGTTTTTCAGGGGAAAGTAGAAATCTTATGCAACCCAATATCAAGCACTCCGCTGTATCTGTGTTGTTTGTTTAGTTGTCGTATCTATGATACAATTGCCTGTAGGGGGGTCCGTCAGCCCAAATCCTCACGCCAGGAAGGCCAAGCACTACAGACTCATCCTTGACACCACCAGGGCCACCGATGATCACTGGTTGCACTCACCTCGAACGATATCACCCAGGCGGGGGCACCGTGCCAAACGTCTTTCCCTCAGGGGAGACAGAACTCTACTAGGTGGCTGCCACCCACGCTCCCCCTCCAGTTGGCAGTATATGTTTGGGATGGGCCAGCTCTCATATGGGCAAAATGGCGGATCACTCCTTACCCACCACGCAGCACCAATTGTCTCATGCAGCAGGCTGGGTAACCTTCAGAAGGTGTCTCGCACCCAGCATCAGCAGCACCGCAGGAGGAACGCTGTATGAGATTTTCCCCCACACCGCTGCAGCGTTGAAAATGGCCGCCACTTCCTCCCGTATGACTCTGCAGCAGCGTCTCCGATACCTGCCGCACTCTGCTGCACTACCGCCATCTAGGCTCCCAGCCCGCTCGCCGGTTGTGGATGTCTTTTAGCAGCTACTGCATGTGTGGGGGGGTTCCGCACAAGGTCCGCGTTCCGCAGAAAATGGACCGACCTCACACGCCAGCACCAGGGTGTAGACCGTCCCTCCATCACAGAGTGCAGGGCCGCCACAGCATATTACGGCAGCTCGGGGATCCAGGCCTACACCCACACGTATCGGCCAAGACCCCTCGCTCCGCCGTCCGGGTCGGCACAGGAGTCGGAGTCAGCACATTTCATTCTAAAGCTCCTCCGGCGCCAGTATCAGCCCCAGTGTAGCCGATAGCGCTCTTCAGGTGTCGGATAATTGTAGGATAGGTTGATGGTCATGCGGAGCTTCGTGCTCAAGCGGCCATCTTCAACGCGAGCAAGCTCCGCCCCCCCAAAAATTAGTTAATTACATAGCAGTCTTAAGAGGTTTAGCTGCTTCATGCGACTTTGGTACATTGTCTGAATCTTTAAATAGAGACCAATTGGTAGGTGCACCAGTAATAAAAAAAATACAAGAGAAGTTATTGGCTGATGCACCTGATCTCAAACAAGCCATAGACATTGAAAAAAGCATAGAACATACTGTCGTTTGTATGAATAAAATGAGGGAAGCGGTTGATGTTAAGCAAGTTGATGATAAAGAGGTGTACAAAGTAGTAAGAAATGAAGATAAAAACTAATTGTTTCCACGGGACATTTTAAGCAAAAGAGCAAACCTTCAAAATTCAAGTGTTTCAGGTGTGGGAATCCTAACCATTTAGCCGATAACATCAGATGCCCTGCCAGAGGAGTGGTATGCAGGAAGTGCAATAAATCAAAATTTTGCAGAGACATGAAAAGCAATCTCATTCATTTGGTCAATTGTGAAGAAAATCAAAGGGAAGATATAATTTCCACGTTGCAGATAATTTAGGGGTCTACAACAATAATTATCCTACATGCAATATATCCTTAGATGAAGTTCCCTTTACAGTCTTTGCAGATTTATGTTCCCCCTTTACCTTGATAAATGAATCGTATTTTTGGGAAAAGTATAAGAACAAGAGTTATACCTTTCTACCGCCTGATGGAAACCCTGGAGGTTACAACAATGACCCAATACCATTGGTTGGAATGCTAGTTATGCAGATTGGTTTTAAGAATAGAACCACTATTGGGAATGTGTACATAACAAAAAGTGTTTCAAACCTGCTTGGGTGGAAACACCAAAAAGAGCTAGGGATCAAGCTAGATCCCAATGCCCTAGAACCGGTCTATCTTATAGATGAATCCTTGACTGGTAATGACATATGTGAGACATTTTCAGAAGTTTTTTCCAACAATATAAGCTTACTTAAGGGTTACCTCCATAAGATTAAATTGAAAGATCAGTACAAACCTGTTGTACAGAAAGGCAGGTTTGTTCCTTTGCTAGTACATGGTCCTTTAAAAAAGGAATTGGATACATTAGAAACCAATGGAGTTATTGAAAAAATAGAGAGTTCTGAATGACTTGCCCCCATTGTCATAGCTTCCAAGGAAGGGTGTAAGAGCATTAGAGCATTAGGTTGTGTGTCAACTTGGGAGATCTAAACGCCAGCATATGGGTGGACAGACATCTGCTCCCCAACATCAATGAAATGCTAAGCGTCATTCAGGGAGCGAAATAATTCAGCGTTCTGGATCTTTCGTCGGCATACCACCAAGTAGCTCTCCATCCCGATTCCAGAGCTCTTATGTCCTTCAGAACTCCATTCGATGCATACCAATATTGTAGAATGCCCTATGGGTTAACATCCGCTATGGCAGTATTTCAGCGTATCATGCAACATATTTTGTAGGGCACTGATAAAGTTTTACGTTTTCAGGACAACATCCTCATGTACAGCGAGTCCAAAGATTAACATAATAGAGTCCTTGAAGAAGTCTTGAAGAAATTAAGCAGAGCAGGATTTACCACACAGATTGACAAATGTAAAATGGGGGTGAAATCTGTGGTGTACCTGGGTCATACCATTACCATTGAAGGTATAAGTCCCAATTCCAGTCTGGTAGATGCAGTTAAATTAGCACCAGCACCTTCCAACAAGGAGGAACTCAAATCATTCTTAGGCCTGATTGAATACATGTCCAAATATGTAAACAAAACTTTGCTGATTGTGTACATTCCCTCAGATCCTTGCTGAAGAAGGGTACCCCTTTTGAATGGATTGTTGAGTGCCAGAAATAATTCTCACATATTAAGCAAGCCATCACAGATGCACCCCTCCTGAGCACGTTTAATCCTAATGCTAAAACCACCTTAACCACAGATGACAGCATGAAGGGATTAGGTGCGTCTCTTACACAAGTTGTCGATGGGGAAGAAAAAGTAATAGCCTTTGCATCCAGAACACTCAATTGTCCTGAGCGTAACTACTCCACCATAGAAAAAGAGGCTCTTGCCTGTTTTTGGGCAGTAAATCACTTTACATTTTTTCTTTGGGGGATTCCATTCACCATAAGAACAGATCACAAATCTCTTCTACCTTTATTCTCCACCAAATGTATTGAGAAGGCCACCACCCGCATCTCCAAGTGGGTGTTGGGTCTACAAGGTTTTAATTACTGTATGATATTTGTACCAGGTGTAAAGAATCAGGTTGCAGATTGTTTGTCTAGACTTACAATTGATGTGAAATATTCTTACACTAAACCCTCTGACTATGCCATTCTTTCAATTGACATCCCTGCCATTGGTAATGAGGAGTAGGACAACTGTGCAGAAGACGATGACACAATTTTGCCTCTCTAAGAATTAATTAGTAATAGGTGGCCCAAAGACCTCAAAGAAGTCCCAGAGAACCTCAATCCTTTTTGGATTGTCAAAGATGAATTGTCCATTATCGGCAACCACATACATAGGTGTAACAAAATCATACCACCTAAAGGCATGTATGAACGTCTCATTCAGATTGCTTAGGAGGGTCACCCCGGCAGGTATTTGACTAAAAGTAAGATTTGACTAAAAGTAAGATTAGAAATGATTACTGGTTTCTATGACAGAAAAGGTAGTTAAAGATTGTTTGGTGTGTGGTTCCAGTGACAAGACCAAAATCACTCGCAAGGCTCCACTCCTTCCCGTCCCGGTTCCCTCCAAACCCTGGGACAAGTTAGGACTTGACATTATAGGTCCCCTCAATTTACTTAATCTCTCTCAGAGCGAGCTTCATGTTCATGTTAATTGACTATCATTCTCAAGATATGCACTAAATCTATCACTAATATCACCACTTCGACACTCATTGAGTTTCTTAAAGACACGTTTTCCAAAGAAGGCATTCCTAACACCATTGTCACTGACAACGGAGTTCAATTTACTTCAGAAGGAACGAAAAGGTTCCTGGAAACCATATCCATTACTCACGTAAAATCTCCCCATTATTGTCCCTAGGCCAATGGATTGGTTGAGAGGACCAACAGGATAATAAAGAATACCATCCAGAATCAGAATCACATCACATTTCAATCAAAAATAAACTTTCAAGGTTAAAAATATCAGCATATTAAAAATGATCTAGTTCATGGAGATCCTGAATCTGATAACGGTTTTTAGGAACATAGAGACCGAAAAGATAAGAAATTCATCGTCTAACATTTGTAATCTGACCAGCGCCGCTCTACATTGTCTCAATCCTAGCTTTTTCAAAACGGGTCGAAGAATACTTTTTCTAGGTTCTGAGTAAAATTTACAAAAAAGAATACAATGGAGGGAAGATTGGACAGAAATCTGATCACAAGGACAGGGAATAAGTTCCTTAAGCCAACAGTTCTTCTCAGGAAAGGTGACCATTCTGTAAAAGATGTCAGCCCTAAAACGAGATAACAGCATACGAGTGTAGCAGCTGGGGACTAATTTCAAATATGGTTGGATACCTGGGTTAGTAATAAGTAACTGATTGGCCATAACAGAGCTCTTACATTTCTCTGACATCCAGCGTTCCTCTGAAAGGAAGTGCAGACAAATTTGCTTGAACTTTTTTCTTGAAAAATTCGTCATGCTAGCTGGAGAGTTAAAGAACTCCGGATGGCCTAACTCAGTGAGAAATTTCCTTACATAATTGAACCAAGGAATTTTCAATGCTCCATCTAGACCCAGGCAATCCTTGATTATGTCCCTGTTCAGGTCTGTCTCAGTTCCAGACCAGACTTTATGCCACAGCAAGATGGGCTCCAGTTTGATGAGATCAGCAATATAGGGCACGCCCAACTCTTGATGACAGGCATAAGAAGAGGTTGACCCCGGCACAGCCAATAAATACCGCAGAAAAGCATTCTTACAGATCTGGATTTGAATACTTGGGGTGTTCACAATCCCCCAGATTCCTGCGCCATATAGTGCAGTTGATACACACTTAGCCCTATAGATATCAAGCAAGACTGGTACCGGGCGTCCTCCAACCTTATTTGAAAAATGTTTGACCGCCCCAATTGCTCGCGAGAATGCTAGCTTTCAGGATTCACCTGCCGCTGACCAAGTTCCCTTTTTGTCGAAAGTAATACCTAAATACGAAAAAGTATTAACAGTCATGATTTTTGTGTTAGATAAAAATGAATTACAGCTAAGGTTATTCTTTTTTGTACAACACATGTTAAATGTTTTACTTATGTTAATCTTTAGGCCTCTACTGCCCATATATTCGGAAAAACTAGTAATCGATCTCTGGAGACCGATTTGGGTCCGGGCCATGATTACAGCATCGTCTGCGTATAGGAGAATGGGGATAAAGGAGTTACCAATTTTGGGGTAATCCTGCTTATCTTCAAGGAGGTGAGACGCGACCGAGTTAATATATAAATTAAATAAAAAAGGTGCTAAAATACAGCCTTGTCTCACTCCCTTTTCTATGGAAAATTTAGAAGTGCAGTCCCCCTTTTCCCCATAACGTACCCTTGCGCCCGCCTCCCGATATAGTTCTCTAATGAATATTAGGAGGTTTGGGTCCACTCCCATTTCCTGCATAGTTAGCCAAAGTTTATTGTGATTGATACAGTCAAAGGCCGAACTTAAATCCACAAATGTTAGAAATAAGTTCTCTTTTTTTGCCTCGACGTATTTGGCTACTATGAGTGCTAAATTCAGACCTTGCTCAATTGTACCTAGGCCTTCCCTAAAACCATATTGAAATTGGGAGAGAGTACCTGTGTCGTTCACCCAGTCTTGTAGTTTATTCAGTATGACTCTCCCCGCTATCTTCATCAGTGAGTCAAGTAAGGAGATCGGTCTGTAGCATTTCGGTGAACTACGATCTCCTTTCTTGAAAATGGGTACCACAATGGCTTCCTGCCAGGTCTTTGGGACGCCCGTTTTAGTGAAGCTATTAAGAACGTTTGTTAGCAGTGGGGCCCATAACTTGCTGTTAGCCTTAAAAACATCTACGGGAATGCCATCCGGGCCCGGGGCCTTTCCTGCTGGGCTCTTGTTAATAGCTGTCATAACTTCCTCCATAGTAAAATCGATATTTATTGGATAGGGTGCTACATCCTTATTGCCTGAGTTAAAGTCCCCTTCTATCTCGACCTGAAAATCCTTTGTGTAAAGTTCACGAAAGAAAGACAACCAACCTTCTTCCGAGATTGCTATTACAATAGAGTCTGTTAAATCATTGGAGAAAAACGGAGCATTCACCGCTTTCCAAAATGCGGTATTATTTTTGGAAATACAGGTTTCCCGAAGAGTACTCCAGGCTTCCTGTTTAATTTGTTTTTTCCTTTTTTTTACTGCCTGTTGGTAGGCAGATCTGGCTGTTCTGACTTCAGCCATTACCCTAGGCTCCCTTTTTAGTTGTTCCATTAAATGAGCGTGGGTCTTACTACACTCTCCATCAAACCATCTCTTGATTTTGTTTGCCCCAGAATGCAGTGGTCTCGTGAGTAGCTTTTTAATTTCCTCTGAGATACTAAGGAATGCATCATTGACTTTGAGAGGCTCAATGTGCTCTGTGAGGCAGATGCTAAAGTCCTCTTCCTTGGAGCGGATTAGATTTCCTAGGAAGGCCACTGGTTCCACTTTGTCCCATTTTAGAGTATAACCGTTCTTCTTTGCAAGTTCTAATTTGAAGTCGTACAGGGTCTGGGTCTTGGTGACATTATTGTTTTTGCCCAGCGTTGTAATAAGGGACATGCTAAGCGGTAAGTGGTCGCTCATTGCTACCTCACATGTTTCGAACGCGAGAATATAATGAGAATAGCGTTTGGATATTAACATGAAGTCAATTATTGATTTGCAACCCCGTCCAATGAATGTGGGGTTAAAAGAGACTGATGGGGAGCATAATTCATTCACAAAGCCCAGGTCCAGGGAGAAAAGTATTTCATTAAGGTGTATTCCCAAAGATGTATGTGAGAAGTACGTCACAGGAACATCATCCAGCTCTCCCAGTCCACATAGGTTTTGGTCGCTCAATGGGCATAAGAAGTAATTAAAATCGCCCATCCAAATCACACAACTATCAGTGCGTTCTTTTTCGTCTATGTTTTTAAGGGTCTCAAGTAGTTCTTTGTAGGTCGAGGCCCAAGCATCTTTCGGTATGTTGTTGTAGAAATTTATCAGGTTAATGTGTTGATTGCCTCCCAACGTTATGTGCAAGATCTGAAAGAAGACGGAGTCAGAGAAAAAAGAAATCTTAGTTTCCTTTAAGCAGTTGGAGACATAAGTACAAAGGCCTCCTTTGTTTCTCCCTCTCAGGGTGTGTACAGCTGGAGTATGGTAGGTACAATAACCATTCATGTGAATGGGCTCAGCCGTCCAACATTCCTGGAGGCAGACAATCGAAAACCGTTTTAAAAAGGAGGCACAATTTATATCGCCTAACCTGGAGGGCAACCCTGCGACGTTCCAGGATAAAAATGTGATAGAATGACCTATGTCGCCCTCTGAGGATGAGGTCACAATAGGAGTTATACCAGGAGCAACAGTTTCAAAAGATCCGCTGCTCGGCAGTGCAAGATGATCAATTAACTCGTTGTCCTCAGTATTAGTGGGGATAGTTTCTAAGTTGTTCTCTGAGGAAGTTATCGATTGTACGGGCCGTGAGTCAGTCGGTGAAGTTGGCTTGTCACCGGCTGCGACTTCCCCCGCTGATTTGACGACATTATAATTCAGGGGTAGTCAGTCGACCATATCCAGGCAGCTGTACCTGTTTGACAATGGAATGGTCTCCAACCAGCCTTGCCTAGGTATAGGCAACATACCTCTTTCCTGGTTAGTATGTATTTTTGCCCTCCCTACTTGTTCCCACCTCTTGTTGGTTGAATGGTGAGAATAAAAGTAGTCGAGAGGTAGTGGAATGATATTTGTATTATTAACAGAAGATTGTACATGCTGGATGTAATTTACAGCCTGGGTGTCCTTAAAATTGACAATTATACAGTCTCCCGGTATGTCTTTACTCCTACTACCCACCCAGCTAACTCTCCGTACAAATAAAATTTTAGTATGAATGTTAGGAGGGAGGGGTCGGTTGATGTTAAGCCAATAGATAGTTTTGTTCCTCAATTCTAGATAAGACTCATTTGTTTTCCCCTGCAGGCCAGGTACTCCCGCCAATACAATGACATAGGGTAAGGATTCAGGGGGAAGGTCTAGAGTGAATAATTTGGGAACAACGTCTTGGACAGGAGTAATTCCATTTCCTACCTCATTTCTATCTTGTGGAATAAGATTATTGGTTTTTTTATTGACTTCCAGAAGATTCTGCTGGGGCTTTACTCCTGCATGAGAATTTTGGAAACCACTACTAGTTGTGGTATTTTCAATGCAGGCTGTATTTACACATTTATCCCCTGATAGTCCCAAGTGCTTGTCCATTGACGGCGAAACCATAGGGGGAGGAGTTTTCTCTTTTAGGTTGCTAGCAGAATTAGCAAGAAGAGGGTGTTCGTTAAGCTCCCTAAGTAAGTCTGTCCTCAGAACTTGATTATGTTCTAGATTAGCAGAGGCGGTCTTTTCTAATTTCTGTAGTCGCTCTTCTATCTTGGAGAGTCTATCCAGGATCAGACGGGTTGAGTTTTCAAACACTTCTATTATTTTAGACTGAAACCCGACATCTAGTTGCCTAGTCAAGTCTGAGGTGGCTTCGTTCAGGGGAGGATCAGCAGCGCCCGGAGTAATGTTAGACGCAATTGTTTTATTTTTATTTTTTGACCCTCTTGGTTGTCTCCCCTTTTTTGCTTGCAGACCAGCCTTGATTTTCGGTTTTGCTCCTGAATTTAAGGGAAAGGAAGAGGAAGGGGAAGTAACCTCAGTTATTGCATGTAATTGTGCACGAGTGGAGACACCTTCAGTTAAATAATTAGCGGCAGCTGCCATGGTAATTATAGGTGTAGTAGACCTTCTAGTGTCTTCGCGCTTATTGCTTTCAATAGTTAGATCCATGCTTAGGTCTGCGCTTTCATTCTCACTAGACAGACATTCAGTTGATGTAGGTTTAGTGGTAGTTACCCCAGGTGTAGCAGATAAGGCGATTTTCCCTAAGGACGAGCGTTTAGTTGTAAAGGGATCAAGCGATAAGCGTCGCTCGGTAAGGTCAATCTCTCGTTCTAAGATGTTTGCAGCTCTAACAATAAAATTATCCAGGGTCCCTGCCATAGATGTTCCAGCAGCGGCACTTTTGTTCCTAGACATTGCTCCCACCAAATATCGATGAGATGATCACAATCGAATACACTTACTAAGATATAGGGGGGGTAGCCCAGGCCAGTGTCTCCAGTCTCGAACGGCCTCAAACGGCCCGCTCTTAGCCCGGTCTTCGCCCCGGGCTTAGTCCCGCGCGCGTCCCGCTTGCGCGCGGTGGAAAGAGAGCAAGATGAAGACAAAGGGGCGTGGGGGGAGCAGCCGGGAAGAGGATGCAGCTGCGCTCACCGCCAAGCAGCCTGGTCCTCGCAGTCCCGCGTTGTGATGTCGATGGTCCGGTAGGTATCGCCCCCAGGGCAGCGCGGCGTTCTGGTGAAGAGCCAAAGGTTATCAGCAGGCAGTCCCAAGCCTACGAGCGGCACCCGTGAAGCGGGGGCCGCGAGGCGTCAAGAACCTTCTGGGGGAGGAGCCGGGAAGAGGATGCAGCTGCGCTCACCGCCAAGCAGCCTGGTCCTCGCAGTCCCGCGTTGTGATGTCGATGGTCCGGTAGGTATCGCCCCCAGGGCAGCGCGGCGTTCTGGTGAAGAGCCATCCAATAGGCTTGTACCTCCAAAGATTCTGTTGATGATGCCATAAGAAAGATGTTGTGGTCGTACCACACTACTCCTAATTATGTTTCAGGTGTTTCACCCTTCAATTCTCTTAAGGGAAGCAATCTAGGCTCTAAATTCACTGGCTCAATGGAGGATGTCCGGTTTGGGTTGATAGAACAATGGTCTCAGACAAAGTTAAGAGTCTTCAAGCTGTGTACAAGTCTAATCAATTCAATTCAATTCAATAATAGCTTTATTTCGGCCAGTTTGACAATAAGAGCACAGATAAAATAGCACACATTTCATATACTTAAAAATAAATATAAAAGAGCCAAATGCGTACAATTATAGAAAATTGAATAAAAACATGGCCAGTTAAGGCCTAAAACATAAAAAGTACAGTACAGTCCATGGTAGCAGCTAAGGGGTGGGAGGTTCTCTTCATATGATTCACCATAACGGTCGAAAATATGGAATAATAAAAGCGATTATAAAGTGAATGTGCCAAATATCCAAACAATTCACCAGGCAAGATTTAATAAATAAAAGTTTTAACTACTCTGGTATAAACCTTCAAATCTCAGAGGCATCAATCCTGTGTAGCGGTACATTCCCATTAATAACAAATAGATTAAGCCATAACAGTAATTCCAGATGAAACAGTTAATACCTTTGGAGTAGCAAAGGGTAAATCAACGACATTCAATTCATTTTTCTTCTTGTGTTACTATTAATTTTACTGAGTTGGCTTTAGGAGTACTCTACGAGTACACCACATAGAGAATAGAAAGCCTGCTACTCAATAAACTATGGAGACTGTAGTGTCGTTTTTCAGTATCCTGTAGGTCTCAGAACAGCGCCTATTTCCCAAGTTTCTGCAGATCTGGACCAGTCACCGTTTTGTTGGTTTAAGATACCCGGGGCAACAGAAAAACACTTGATGGACTGATTCTGTGTTACTGTCACAAGCCGGACACCCCTGGGATTGAGAGCCCGCCCATTTATTTGTAAAGGAGCGGAGTGGCAGCACCCCATGTCTAAACTGGAGTTAAAGCTTCCTGGCTCCTGCCGGCTTGATGTCATTCAATGCCGGCTCCAGGCTATACAGGTCCTTGGTTTCTAAAAATGCTGCAGTTAGCTTGCCTACTAGGGGATTAATCTGGAGTTGTGCCCGTTTGTGCTCCCAGTAACAGTCCTTTAGTTCTTTCCTAGACACTATGGCACATGCCTCTTCTGGGTTATCTCAGAGATTGCCACGTCCCAAAGTCATTAAGGTATGACGAATGTGGGTGAGCCAGGGTAGTCTCCTTGTCCCTGGTAAACTCATCACCTCTTTGAGTTCATCCCTATAATCGGCAAGTTGTGGGGTAACCCATAGACGCCGCCAAAATAAAATCGGTCTAAGGTTGACTTCTTCAGCAATAGCCCTTACCCCAAGGTCCAAGCAGAGCGGCACACGTGGGGAGCTCCTGGGGAGACCAAACATTTGCTTGAGAAAGGTGTTCTCTATCTTCGTGAGGCTGTCAGGACAGCAATGACCCCGCATCTCTGCACCATACAATGCCGCTCCCCTGGCTTGAACCTTGTATATTTCTATTGCTGGGCTCACAGGTTTGTGACTGGATTTACGAAAAACCTTCGCTAGGCCCCCTGCTGTTTGTGCTAATTTCAGAGTAGATTTTTTGATTTGGGCCCCCCAATCCATTGTTTCTGTAAAGGTTATGCAGAGATAGTCAAAAGCGGATAATCTCTCAAGGGGTTTGCCATTAAGGGATGGATTTGATCGGGAACTTTTGGAGTTAAACACCATAAATTTTGTTTTTTGGAGGTTAATCTCAAGCCCTCTTTCTTTACAAAAGGCATCAAATCTATTAAGTACCCTCTGTATCCCCATGGGAGATTTTGATAGCAATTAAGTGTCATCGGCAAACATCATTGCGGGAATTTTACGTGTTGCCGGCTTAGGGACGTCCAAATCTTTCTCAATGAGTAAAAAATCAACTAACCCATTTATGAACAGGCTAAAAAGGGTTGGGACGAGGACATATCCCTGACGAACACCTCTTCCTACGTAAATGGGGGCCGTGAGTTTTCCTTCCTAGCCATACCTTATTTGAGCATAATTACCTTCATGCAGCTGCCTCAAGATCTGGCATAGGTATACCGGAATCCCCAACTCACAGAGAACCGCCCACAGCTTGTCTCTTGGGACCAGATCGAACGCTGATTTCAGGTCTACAAATACTAGGTAGAGGCTGCCACCCTCCACACACACAATCTTCCAATGTAGTACCTGTAGCCGGAGGGACTGATCCAGTGTATTTTCAGCTCTGGCCCAACTAGCGGGGATCTGCATACCTTGCATAATAGCATTAAATAAATCCCAAAGGTAGGGTGCCCAAATTGATGGTTCACTGCGGAATAGATCCCCAGGGATCTTATCCAGTCCTGGTGCCTTACCTGGTGCTATTTTGTTCAGGGTACTCGTTATCTCTTTAAGTGTTATGGTCGGGATAACGTCGCTGGTCCTGGGGGTGGTCATGGGTGCAGTCTGGCAGTCAACCAGTACTGCGCCATCCACTGTCTCAGTCCTCGTGTAGAGGGACTCAAAGTGGACCCTCCACACTTCTGCCTCTAAGTTTGGTTCGATCTGTGATTTTACCTCAGAAGTGCTTGAGCTGACCCCCTTCCAAAAGGTCCTCATATCATGGGAGCTCAGGGAACTTCTCAAAGAGTCCCACCTGTCACTTTCCCAGCCTTTTTTTGATTCCCCAATGCTTAAATGATAGGCCGCTCTATTTGATTTAGTTAAAGGGCGGCCGTTGGCCTTGGTGGCTAAAATCAAGGCTGATTTAGCCTTTCGGCATTGGGCATTGTACCAGGTGTGCAGCGTTTTCCTATTTGACCTGATAGTTTTCAAGGGGAAGAAGTAATCGGCCAGAGTAGACGTTAGCCTACTAAGGTTCAGGGCTACTATCTGTGGCTCAATTGTAATTCCATTAGCAGAGACAGATTTGGTTGCAGTCAAGAGGGCAGGGATAATAGCTTCATACAGGGACCCTAGCCTTTCTTGTGTCTGGTATAAGTCAGCCCACCTGACTCTCCTCCTACAAGAGGTGAGAGACAGCCTAGCATCAGCTGGGTCCTGTGACCCTGGGGCACTCAGAGGTTTTGACTTGTGTAGCTCCAGTACAAGGGCATTATGATCACTGTCAAGCCGCTTCTCGACCTTGAAATCAAATACTCTATGCCAGGATTTTAAATCGACTAGGATGTAATCTAGTAGAGAGCCTCGCCTGTTTCTGTTAAAGGTAAGATTGCTCGGGGAACATACTTTGTTCGTCCATTACATGCCCTTAGTAAATGATTTAGGAAAAGGGAGTTCATCTGTATCACCATAGGGGACCAGACTTTAACTAAAGGGCTAGTGGACTCTGGGATGGCCCAATATTGACCTTCTTCACAGGGGCCTTCCTAATAGATGCCTTCTAATGGCTCAAACTGACAGTTAAAATCTCCTGCTATAATCACCATATACTCTTCGGGCATGGTGGCTAGAAAGGAAGTTAATTCGTCAAGAGTTTTTGACTTCTGACCACATCTAACTGGTCTTGAATACACATTGATGAGTGCAATAGTAATCTTTGGCAGGAAGTGGAGGACACACACGATGTCATTTGAAGATGTTTCAATCTTATTGGCTGTGCAGCCGAGGTGGACACCTACCCATGTGCATAATCCACCTGAGGGCCTCCCTTTGCAACATGATACTGCAGGAATGCCAAAAGTAGCAAAACCCAGTTTTGAGACTTCCTCTCTTGCCCACGTCTCCTGGAACATACAGTTTTCAAATTGGTCAATAAAGTGACCCCAATCTGGGATATCTATCTTAGAGTTTAGACCAGCTAAGTTCCAGGATAGGACTCACAGCATTGATGGCTCCGGGGTATTAATTTTAGCAACAACTTCAGTGGTGGGTGAAGGCGAGGTCCCGCAAGGCCCAAGAGCAGCTTTCTTGACAGTTCCACTACAGACTAGCTGAGGGAGCTGAATGCTGATTTTGGCCGTGCTGTGTCCCTCTTTTTTTCCTGGTGAGCCGCTCATGCTCCAACTGGTTTTTCCCTCCCCTGTAGTCACACATTTCCCTAGATCCACCTCGGATATAACAGTTCCCACCTGGCTCTCGCCCTGTAGATCACCGGGTCCTGTGCCTTTGGGCTCGAGCCAATCCACTCCTTCTAAGCCATAGAATCTGTTTGATGTAGGGATATTGTAAATTGGCTGCCTGGGTCGATAATGATCTAGGGAAGCTGTATGGTAACTTTGAATTTCTTGTCTCCAGCCCCAACCAATTTTCTTTCTTGGTTGGTGAGCTCTCTCTGGGGGATGAAAATAACCCAACGGCAAAACTCTAATCGTACCCATCCGGCTCCCATCGTCTCTGTTTAAAATATCTTGGACAACACACGGATTTCTAAAGTTTATCACTATACAATCACTGTGAATGTCCTTCAGTCTCCAACCAAGCCAGTCAACTCTACGTGTTGTTAAAATCTCTCCTGCATCATCATACATAAATTGTCTATGGTTAACTAGCCAGGACAAACTTTTGTTTTTTAATTCCTGGTGCGATTCATGTTGGCCCTAACCCTGTGCGTAGCTTGCGTAGTAGCGCTACGCGTAGCTACGCGAAGTGCACTACGCACTACGCGAGCTACGCGTAGCTACGCGAGCTGCATAGTAAATGCTGTTCGCACTGATTGCACAGTGCCGGATGCTTGTCCGCACTGTGCAATCATTGCAAATGGCATCTTGCACAGTGCAAGTTTTCTGCCGCTCGAGTAGATTTGTACTCGAGCTGCAGTTTTCTCAACGCGGACTGGTAGTTTCTCATCGCGAGCGGTCGCGAGCATACGCGACCACTCGCAATGAGAAACCTGACCTCCTTGCGTTGAGAATCTCGCCGGGAGGTTTATTTTCCACGCTCGCGATCGGCAACTTGATGATGCTGATCGCGAACGTGGAAAAAGTCTCGCCGGGATGTCATTTTGCTCGCTCGTGGTCGCCAACTTGACATTGAGGACCGCCAGCAAGCAAAAAATGCCAGCTATGCTATGCGTTTTTGCACTGTGCTACGTGCAATTCGCGTAGCGCGTAGTTGCACAAACTACGCAAACTACGCGAGCGTAGTGTAGTCCTACGCCTGGGTTAGTTGGCCCCCTCTTAGCTCAGGGATACCTGCAAGAACAAGGACATAGGGAGTTAATGCGGGTGATAAAGTTAGGACTGGTGAGGGAAGGATTTTTGTTAGAGGCTTCAGTGCGCTTTTGGATCCTACACCCTCCCACTGTTTCTTCGACTCCCAATCCATGTTGGGTTGTTGAACTAAAGACAATGCATTAGGTCTATTTGGGATTGTGGTGTGCTGTCTCTCTAAAGTGACTCTACTAGAGTCAAGTCAAGTCAAAAATAAAGTTTATTTAGACCAATTGATCTATAAACCAGAATACATATTTTATCATTTAAAATCGTCATAACACAAATTCTTTCCATTTACTATAAAAATTCTACTGTCATAAAACTGAATTTACACAATTAAAACCAAAATTCATTAGAATTAAAAAGCTTTGGCCTTTTCATGGGTCTCTACTCAGTTAATACATTTATAAGCCCCCTGCATAAATTTCCCAATGGCTATCGCAATGTCAAGATTTTCCATTTCCACTAAAAGATCACGTGCTTGCGAGCGCTCATTGACATCATATTTTAAAAATATCGGGCGAAGAAACACTTTACGTAGATTTAAAAACTGATAACAATCCAATAAAAGGTGCAAATATCACACTTCATTCCTATTTTACACACGCATTTACCATCCGGATGTGAAAGGGCAGCTTTTATTCCGCTATTTATAAATAACGGATTGATTCCTATTCTTAACTTAAAGACTTCTTTCCTTAGCCAATGGTTAGGTAGCAAATCCATATATGGAAAGCTGGAGTCTTTCTCCCATCCAGTGCTCATAAACTTTACAGAGTCTTTTTCTCTCAAATACTTTAGATCTATTGCCCTCGAGCTTACCTTACCCTGCACTTTAAGCACATTCTTTATCACATTAGTTTGGAGTGTCATGGGGTCAATGTCCATCATTAGGTAATCACAAATGGTCAGGAGTTTCCTTCTTGTTGCCTTCGCCCACTTTAACTCTATTAGAGGTTGCGGGTTGCTGTTTCTCAAGGTTTGGGGCAGCAAAAACCGAGGCGTCATTCTGTGAGAGGGACGGGGCTGCACTTATAGTGTTGGTTTCAACTAATGCTATAGGTCCAATGCCAGTCCCGTCATTCCCATTTGAAAACCCCCTGTCAACTTCTCCCCTGTCAGTTCCTTGAGCAAGGTGGCCATCTTATCAACCCTATTTACAAGGGATTTGAGCTCATCCTGAACTAAGGCCCTAACTTGTGTTTGCAAATCCACCACTAATTTGGTCACCCAGGCAGGTTGTTCAGTGACCGGCTCGGAGCTATTTACTAAACCTCCCATGCCAGTACCTCTATCATCTGGCTTCTCTCTCGTCACCTTCTTCCTTCTAGCCATTGGTTTAGCTTGTAGTTTGGGTTTCCCTTTAGTAATGGGCCGTGTTTGTGGATCCTCCCTACTTTGCTAAATTATAATTGCTTCCACTGCAGGTGATTGGCCCCCAGGAATGTCGGTAAGGAGGGTTCCTGAAACTTGCGATGTATCTAAATCAACCTGAGGTAGTTCCAAGTTTGGGGTTAGAGATAGTCGTCTCTCTGTCCGCTCAATTTCTGCGGGTTGCTGTTTCTCAAGGTTTGGTGCAGCAAAAACCGAGGCGTCATTCTGTGAGAGGGACGGGGATGGGCTTATAGTGTTGGTTTCAAATGATGCTATAGGTCCAATGCCAGTCCCGTCATTCCCATTTGAAAACCCCCTGTCAACTTCTCCCCTGTCACCTGTCAGTTCCTTGAGCAAGGTGGCCATCTTATCAACCCTATCTACAAGGGATTTGAGCTCATCCTGAACTATGGCCCTAACTTGTGTTTGCAAATCCACCACTAATTTGGTCACCCAGGCAGGTTGTTCAGTGACCGGCTCGGAGCTATTTACTAAACCTCCCATACCAGTAACTCTATCATCTGGCTTCTCTCTCGTCACCTTCTTCCTTCTAGCCATTGGTTTAGCTTGTGGTTTGGGCTTCCCTTTAGTAATGGGCCGTGTTTGTGGATCCTCCCTACTTTACTAAATTATAATTGCTTCCACTGCAGGTGATTGGCCCCCAGGAATGTCGGTAAGGAGGGTTTCTGAAACTTGCGATGTATCTAAATCAACAAGAAGTAGTCCCAAGTTTGGGGTTAGAGATAGTCGTCTCTCTGTCCACTCAATTTCTGTTGCTACCACTCCTAGAGCCTTCTCAAGCATCCTATCAATAGAGGTGGGTTGTGCTTTAGTTTTTGTCTTAGGGGGAGCCTGTTGTTTCTTTTCTACACAAACGTGCTTACCCATTGTCCCTCGTGATTATGGCGTGTTTTGCAAGAAGGTGAAATGTTATTCGAGCACTGCTAATTCTCTAAGAGAATGGGGAACAAGGGAGGCACAGGGCACAGAGCAAAATAAAATAAGTACAAGTATCAAAATGCAATTTGCAAAACTGGATTACGCTGTGGGTAGCAGTGTAACTATGACCATAAAGAGCATAATAGAAGACTCCAGCCACTAACAGGTATCTGAACTCCTATAAAATCTTTAAAAGGCCTATATAGCTAAGGTGAACAACAAACTAGGTGTGCAGGTAAACACTTGGCCGTTAGTGTTTGAAAGTAATTAGTAAAAAAACAACTTTTGACAGTTTCATTTGGGCTACTCCAAAACACCAACCACCACTTAACGGACAGTCTGTGGGGTATTTTAACGGTAATGAGAGGGTAGTAGTCACAATCCAGGTAAAAAGGAGGGATAGGGAAGTTTAATCTCACCGCCAAGGATTCATGGTGCTTATCATTCTTGTTCTAGGACCAGGAGTCTTGTGTAGTTATGCCCGCTGTACCAACCAAGGGGGCTGGCCCTGCCTTGCCTTGTACTGCCGCTGACGGGCCCGCCCGCGAACATCCCACGCTGCAGGAGGCAAGGACTGCTTAAATCGCGCATCCGGGCGCGTGTTGCGGTGTCACAGGTGGTGTCAGGTTGAGGGGATTCTGGGAGAGGTAGTTGACTGCGACCATTCCCCTCACGCAGGCAGGTAGGGGCAGGTGCACACCGCGTTGGCCGTTTCCCTTAAGTTGTGATGATATGCGCGTCTCCGCCACCCGCTCTCCTTGTTGGGGCGTCCTGCGCTGCGGGAGGCAAGGGCTGCTTAAATCGTGCCTCCGGGCGTGTGTCGCGGCGTCACATGTGGTGTCAGGTTGAGGGGATTCTGGGAGAGGTAGTTGACTGTGGCCGTTCCCCTCACGGCAGGCAGGTAAGGGCAGTCACACACCACGTTGCCCGTTTCCCTCACGTCGTGATGATATGCACCTGTCTGCCACCCGCTCTCCTTGTTGGCGTGTCCCGCGGTGCAGGAGGCAAGGGCTGCTTAAATCGCGCCTCCGGGGGCGTGTCGCGGCATCACAGGTGGTGTCAGGTTGGGGGGATTCTGGGAGGGGTAGTTGACGGCGGCAGATCCCCTCACAGCAGGCAGATAAGGGCAGTTGCACACCGCGTTGGCCGTTTCCCTCACGGCATGATGATGTGCGCGTCTTCGCCACTCGCTCTCCTTGTTGGCTCGTCCCCTGCTTATGTCAGTCAGCTAATGCGGCACCACCACCTTGCCTCCTCTTCTCTTTAGCATAGAGAATGGCAGCTGATTTTCTAAATCACTCGCGCTCTGGGCAGTGTCCCACCTCTGTGCTCCGTGCGAGAAGGGTTGCGTCGAAAACCTGGAGGTGAGCAGCTAACATTCAGCGTCTCAGCGTCTCAGAGCTCTGTTTCCCGAAAATTCACAAGATTCACCGAAAGAGTTCTCCCATCCACCGGCGAGCCGCCCTTGGTTTTCTGCTCGCTACTTACTTTTCCCCCGGCATACCTACTCGACGTACTCGGCGTACTCTCAGCTCTACAGATAGCAAAGCCGGCTTTAGGTACAACACATTTGGTTTACTGACTTGGAGCATCAGTAGTAGGAACTGCCATTAATCAAAATGGGGTACGAGCAACAGAAAATGGCACATTGGTCAGTGGGTTGTTATCAAAAGACCAAATGCTAATCTATCTAAAGTTTCTGCTTTCTCCAAACCTTTGAGAATTAAACGTGTTAACAACAATTCTGTGTTACTGGAAAATGGTAGTACTTGGAGCATGGACAATATTGCAGCTTGCTCTAAAGTGTGCACCCCTGAGTTTAGCCCACCCGATGGATCAGAAGAGTTTTTTCCAAGTGCCAGATCGTCCAAGGGGAGCCGTTGGCAAGTTGGCAGTTGGCAAGCGGACTATGAAATTTATTTTTATTGACATTCTCTCTCTCTCTGCATTGTTAGTAACCTTATTATATTTTCTCATCTTCCTTTCTTTGTTTTCCATTGCAAGGGAGATGTGTTGTAATATGCTCTTGTACAGCCCTTTGTCCTTCTACCCTCTCGCCCTCCCTTTTGTCCAGTTGGTACCACCCACATTTAGAACCTTGGTAGTGAAGCCTGTCTTAGAATGCTGGAACTCTGCCTATCAGTTGGTGCTAGAGGATCAAAAGAATAAACGCTTATTCTTACATCTCCTGTGTCATCATTCATCTAACATATAGACTCTACATTTCACACCACACAAGAAAGAATTAAAATTGAAGAAACTGTGGAGCATATTCACAAGCCCCTATCGCGACCACAAGGTCCCTTTCAGTGACATTGTGGTTTCGATAGGGGCCTCGCCTTATTCACAAGGCAGCTTGAAGCCACTTAACATGGCTTAACGCTGCCTTGTGAATAAGGCCCCCTTTCACGCTGTGTTTAGCGTGAAAGGGTCCTGCAGTGGGTGTTGTGGTGGGCGTTCCACTGCAACACCCATTGATTTTGACACTGTCCCCTAGTCACAAGGGCAGCGTAAATAGGGGGCAGTGTAAATAGGAGGCAGCGCCAAAATGAACGCCAGGAAAACCCTGGTCTTAAGTTGGCAAAATGAGGAGAAATGCTTTATTTCTCCTCGTTTTTGCTTTTTCTATGTGTGCTGCCTTGTGCAGCACACATGGAGAAACCAAAATGCCATGGTTTGTGTATGTACAGGAAGGTGTCACTTCCTATAAATACATAAACAGACCTCCCTGTTTGCAGACACCCTTGCACTCTGGTGCAAGGGTGCTTGCGTTGGCACTAAGTTGTGAAACTTAGCGCCATCGCAGGGGGAAACGCAAGGCTGCACCATATCCTTGTGAATATGGTGCAGCCTTGCGTTTCCGAAGTGGCGGAGAGAGGCGTGAAGCCAAGAAGGCTAATGCCTCTCTCCGCCACTTCCTTGTGAATATCCCCCTGTGAGTGTTGCATTAAAGGTAGTGGGGGAGGTTGATTGTGGTAACAGGTGAGGCTGCGTCTGCGTCCCCAGTAAAACATGAGAGGTATTAGCACTTCCCAACTTCGTGTGTGATTGCAGTTTTCTGTACAGTATTGCAAAAAAATGCATCTTTTCTGAAGAATAAGCATGGACTGGGCATTAGGTTATTCACATGTACTGCTTGTCTTGATAAATTCTAAGTCACGTCCCTGAGTAAGTCGTGGCTTGTTCGACTTCTCTACCATGAGCATCGACCCTCAGCGTCCACTGATGAAGGGGTGTTCTTGGATCTCAGATTTGGGTCTAATGCTAAGGTTAAGCCCTGGGGCATCAGTAGTCAGTAGGTCTGATTGAAACAGTCTGGGCTCAGTGACCCTGGACTGCCCTGGGACATCTAAGCTAACTCCCACAGTCCCCAATCAATCCATGCGAATGCTTGCTTTCTATCTTTCCAGCCTTAAACCTCTGAAAGAGTAAATGTTGAGCTCGGCTAAGCTACCAAAAGATGAGCAGGGGACATCAGTTCTGCTTCTTTGTGGTCTATCTGATAAGGTGCTTGTGCATGCTTAGCAATAGCACATATCCAGGGCATTCACACCCCTGGCCTGTCATGTGGATGGTGTGTTACCATGGTGCAGTTGCAGGTAACATGATTCAGCTCATGTGATTTTATCCATAAAGAGGCGATTAATGCAAGTTGTTCAAGCCAGCCACTCGTGTGTAGTCTGCACTAGAATAAAGTATATGTACCGTGCCTTTACACAGAGTGAAGCTCAGTACTGTCTCCATCCTAGACCTTGGGCTTTTGATTTCACACTGGGTTCCTGGACGTCGACTCACCGAAGTGCCAGGGGCAATGGAAGTGACAACATACCCCTTTGACCTCCACATTCACTCACACACGCATACTTACACATTCACACAAATTCGCACATATACACTCTCACACATAAACACACTCTCACCCGCAAGCACACACACAACATACATTTAAAAGCATTTTTAGCTTACCTCAGCTGCCATGGAAGGAACCATTCCAGCTTATATTACTCCATTTGTATTAAACTACTAATGAATAATATATTTTATTTATTCACTTTTAGTGTAATAAAAATTGCTAGAAAATAAAGGGGCATATCAGCAACAACCGGCAATAATTATAGCTAAGCGCACTTAGCGCTAGGATAATTATCGCCGGCTATCGCTTGTTTTTATCGCGGAGATAGCGCGCTATCAGCGACGCTTATCTCCAGAGCAATCAAAACAACCGAGTTAGCTGCGATAATCGCACAACGTTTGGCTCTACGTTGCTGATAGGGCTACACATACTTAGCCATGATATCCACCTTCCATAGGATATCATGGCTAAGTCAGTTTAAAAGCAGGCGTAAGGAAAGTAGCGCTAACCGTGGTTAGCGCTACTTTTCTTATCACTCTGCAGATTAGGGTGAGGCTTGATAATAGGAGAAATGCCGCTTAGCGACATTTCTCCCGTTATTCTGGGGAGGAACGCCAACTTTGCATCTCATTAGAGATGCAAAGGTCGGCTTAGGGAAAAAGGGTGCTAACATGCGAATATGCATGTTAGCATCCTCTTGCTGATAGGGCGATGGTTTTATCTCTGCTTTTCTGGCTTTTAAAGCCAAAAAACTGAGATAAATCCCTTGCTGATATGCCCCAAAGAGAGTGAAGCCCCAGCTGCCCCTGTATTCCTGGCTCTGTATTTGCCACATCTGAGGCCAGGGTGCGCAATGGAAGTGCTAGGGGTAGCAAAGTGCAAGCCAGGAGTCGCATCTGCGACCCGTAAATGACGTCCATGCCTGGTTGCATTGTGCTGTGTCCGCCATGAGGAAGAGATTTCTCTCTTTGGTAACAAGGATGACACATGATGGTGCAAACTGTCAATATAGGATCCGACTCTCACGAATCTTTGAAATGGTGTGAAAAAAACCATATAACTTCTTATTTCGAGACGACGCGTCCAGTGCACTAAACCTCCACTAAAGCTGCACGTGATTGCAAAATTATGGATGTTTTTTATATAGCGATTAGGAGAGTCAACTGAGAATAACCTTCCATTGGACAGCTGGTCTGATGGAAGAATGCTGATTTGGGTGAAAAGTGAGTAGACTTTTAGTAGGTTTTTGTGTCCAGCCAGTCTAGAATGTTCCTGGACATGTGCTAAGCAAGTCAATTATGAGCTCTGCTGAGCTTAATGATCGCACCTGAATGATGTTGAGACAAAATATTGAGTTGGAAATATCGACTTGCACAAATATCGAGTCAAAAATATTGTGACATGGAATACACTTTTTAGTAGATGGTAAATTTAATTGAAGTATTTTTTTATTATTTTTAGTACTGTAGCTGGTTGTGGGTGTTTAGCAGCAAAGGGTGGGAAGTAATTTAATTATAATAAATGATTATTTTTAATTAATATTGTTTTTTTAATAATTAATTATGTTAATAGTAAAATCAACTTTTTTTAATTTACATTTTATGTGTGGGTTGTGGAGTTTATAGGGGTACAGGGTGGGAAGTAATTTAATTATTTAATATTGAATTGTCACTTAATATCAGTTATTTAATTGATAATTAATTATATTAATAGTGTTAAATGTTATTTAAATATACGTTTTATATGCGAGTTGTGGGGTTTATAAGGGTTGAGGGTGGAAGGTAATGGCATTTTAATGAATAATGAATTGATAATTAATATTAACTATTTAATTGATAATTATGTTAATTGTGTAAATAGTTTTTTATTTTAGGTGTGGGTTGTGGGGTTCTCAGATTCTGGCAGGTATTTCTGCACAGAGGTTGGGGTAGGTTGGGAGATGAGGGGGTAAAGGAAATCTTGGACCTATCTGGTGGGCATTGTCCACTCCTCATTTGCTGCTGCATGGGTTGGGCGGGAGAAGCGCTGTGCTCTTGTCCTTGCAGCATTGAACAAATTCTAGTGTCTCCGGGTCCAGAAAAAATAAAGTTCGGAGTTTATAGATCCGATAATTCCAGACCAAAGGCATTCAGAATTGATGGTGGTGAAATTCCTCCCAGAGTTATTGCTCAGGGTGAAATTCCACCACTCATAAAAAGTGCCTTAGAGATAATCCATCGATAAGGTAACAACATCCATGCCTATAAAGCAATAGCAAGAAGCTGGTGTTTCCCTGTAAGCACTAAGCATTGATCTGTTAAATTGTCCCAGGTCCCTTATTGCACCAACCTGGTGCTAGCAATAATGTTTCTGTATACAGACCAACACTATGGGCCTTATTACACTGTCGGGAAGACACCCATCAGGGATAAGGGTCCGACCGACCTCCGACTGGCAGACCTGACCACTAAGGTCGCAAGCACCCTTTTCTGTATGGAAGATTGTGCTGTGGTCAGAAACCAGCCACAGCATATACTCTCATACAGAAAAGGGAGTCTGTGCTCATCCCTACACCGCGTGGCAGGCACCTCAAGGTGCCTGACACACTGTTCAGGGATCAAGAGGGGGCACAGTATGTGCCCCCTGGGCCCCTACCTGGAGGGTGCAGGAAGAAGGCCCTGTTAGGGGCCCCCAAACTCGCTTTCCGGCAGGCTTTCCATGTTGGAAAGCCCGGCATTGACAGTCTGTAGAAAACCGAGCATCATAATCCGGACAGCATAAAACGCCGTCCATGTGGATTAAGTGCCGGTTCTGACTGGCAGACGGGCTCCTTAAGCCTGTTGGAAACCAGCTGGACTATCCGGACGCTTTCAAAACTGACAGCCTCCATTGTAATGAGGCGGTCTGTTTTGAAACCGCGATGAGGCTTGGGAAGTCTCCGAACTGCTTTAGGAGGCTTTCGAGACTCATCTTAATCGGCCCCTTAGTTTGTTCTCAATATATTACATAGCAGAGCATCCACCTGTTTTACTGGAAGCAAAACCATTTGTTATGTTTGATTCCCTACCCTATGAATGCGCCAACTCCAATTTGAGAACTCTAAGCTTTACCAAAGTTTTGTTAGCATGTAGTACTCCAAAAACAGCTGATACACCTATGCCTTCTAACAAAAGCTTCCATAGCTAGAGGCTGCCAGTAGGGGCACGTGAAGTTGCAGATATTTTTCTCTGCAAATTCCAGGACGTTTTTTCAAAAGTTGCAAACTGTCTAAATCTTTCATCAAAACCACAATATTGGTGAAAAGATTCTAGTGCAACGATATTTCACAATAACACTCTTCTCCAAAGTCCTTTTGTGTAAATAATTGGCATAGATTGCACACTTAACAAGACATGACAACCATTGCACTGGATGAAGTTTGGGAAATTTACTAAACTTTTTAGACAAATTTTAAATTTTAGCCATCTCCAACTGTCAACAGGCTTAGCTTAACAAATGTTTAACACTGTAGTCTGAAATCTTTCCAGAAGGAGAAAGACTGCTACTTTTCTTCAGTGATGGGGTCCTTACAAGAAAGATACCCAACTTGCGTCCGGTTGGAGGTTCTGAGTTGTGCGCTTTAAACGTAACTCCTCAATTGACCTCGCCCACATTTTGGCCAAGAAACAGCCGAAGCAACTTGTTTAAAGAAAATGGCCGCGAAGAGACAAAACAAGCAGTGGGTGGACAGACTGCAATAGCGCATGCCATGCTTTCTTCCTGCCTCATGGTATGTGATGTTGTAATATGTTATGTTGGGTTGTGTGTTGTGTCATGTCATGTTATACGTGTATTTATGCCGCGCATGACTCACCGGGAGGGTATCCTGGTGCTGAAGCAGGAGCTGGATGGGCAGAGCCAGGGTCAGGGCTAAGAGAGGAGCCAGGTCTTCAGTTTCTTGCGGAATTCAAGAAGTGAGAAGGAGGCTCTGATGAGCAGGGGCGGGTCCTTCCAAGCTTTAGGAGCGAGGTTGGAGAAGGCACACAAGATAAGGGGCAGCTCATTATTATGCCATCATCTAAATATTGCACAAGGCTTTGTAAAGGAGTGCACTTTTTCATGCCAGTGTGAAATATCCGTGGATTTGAAACATCAGTGTCCCATGGTTAAGTTATGCGGAGCTTTAAATAGAGGTTTTGTGAATGAATGAATTTATTCAGATGTTAGTGCCTCGTTTATGAAAACCGAGCTGTTGTGCGACCATCGAAGGACAGCTTCTTCATGCCTGGTGCTTTGTTTATTGTTACTGGGCTGGTGCCAGCAGACAGCAGGGGCTGTCTGTCTCCCTTTGATCTTCTGCAGCCATCTTCAGGATTAACTAGAAACACTTTCCTGTCTGACCTCTGACCCTCTTAGTTCTAAATGCACAATTGTGTGATGTATGCCAGGCCGAGGGCTTACAATGTCGTAAATAACAGAGTCACAGCATGAGGCGAGCACTCTCTTTTCTGTACATGAGGTAGTCAGGACATAGGCATGTGCACCACAGTAACCTGTTCCACCCCCACAATCTCCCACAACAGCTTTACTAGTCATATATGTACATAAAAGACTTGGGGACTTATTCTTCAATTGGAGACCTTATTGTAGATCATTTCCCCTCTCCTACATGAACTAGAGCATCACATTTGTCTGGAAGTATCAGTTTAATTAGCACATAAAATAAGCTTAAAAACCTATCTTGCACATTTCTATATCACATCAACAAAATGTGCTATGTTTTCCCTAGCATCCCTTCTGCGGCCTGTATTTTGCTGATGTGGAATGGGTGTTCATAGGTTAATGTCAGCTTCCTAGCGAGGTTCCCAAGCAACACATTCAAGAATTCAAGGGGCATATTATCAACGGCCAGCGATAATTATCGCTGGCCGTTCATAGCGATAGAAAAATTATCGCCAGCTATCGCTGAATATTATCGCCATGATAACGCTATATTTACAACGCATAGCGCTATGGCGATAATATTTCAGCGATAGCAGTGTTTTCTATGGAACATCGCTGGTTTTCCAGCGATGTTCCATTGAAAACAGCGATAACATTGCTGATAGGACCCTGTGGTCCTATCAGCATAATCCATATCCCATTAAAAGGATGCCTTAGTCAGGAATGTAACAGGTGTTAAATTCCTGAGTTAAGGCTGAGGTAGTGCGATTTTTTTTATCGCTGCACCTCCTTGTTAAAATTGCGAAGCTGCCTTCACGATATTAACATGTGTTGTTTTCACAGCCACGCCTCTTTTGCATCTCATTAGCGATGCGAGGCTGTGAAAAAACGGGCTCTACATCAAGGAAACACGCGCTAGCGTGTCCTTGATGATATTGCGATATAATTACCGCCGCTTTTCGCCAAAAAACGAACGCTAAAGCGGCGATAATTATATCGCCAGCCCTTGCTAATATGCCCCCAAATTCTTAAGAGATCTTAACTAGGGGACCATCTTTTTGACACCTGCTTTTAAGGTGATTTTTAAAGTACCATAGCTCCTTTTTCTGGGTCAGCTCAAAATCCTGATTCTGGATGTAACAGAAGTTACCCGCCAAATTGGGATTACAAGTAACAAGCCCCCAATGTGCCCCTCTCCAACCTTTTATTATCAAAACCTGGTGAAATTTGCACAAGTAGGATGAATTAATGTAGGAATCAGGTCAAGAAACACTGATTTCTCCCACACAAAAATTCAAAGGTGGCACCACCGAAGGAAGACAAGGTCAATCAATCAATCAATCAATCAATCAATCAATCTAACTCTAAATAACTCTAAATAAAGCGGGCCGATTAACAGTTTGGCAGACAGGGTACTTTGCCACACTTGTGGCTGAGTACCCTGTCTGTCAAACTATAACTCAAACCTTAAGTTTGTGTTTAAGTGCAGAACCTAAAAGTCTACAAAGAAACATGTAAATAGTTTTGACAAAGGATCTTGAAGAAATCCTGTGTGCATGCACGTCTTTACTTTGTGACCAAATACTTACTTGTACATCCAAAATTGCATGGGCAATCTGCGACCGGAGTAAGGCATTCAAGTTCTTCCTAAACACAAAAGGCCATAAATTGGCAATTAAAATATGCTTGTCTCAGCAAAGTAAAGAGCACACACTGGCTCTAGTTCAGGCGTGTGCAACTAGTAGCTTGTGAGATACCAGTAGCTCTCCAGCTACTTGTAAGTAACTCTCCTGTGTTGAGGCCAGTCTACAAATGTAGAAGTTTCTTCTAGGTTGAATTAATGTATGACTACCAAAATTAAAAAGTGCATATTTGAGACGAAAATATGTGTATTTTCAGAACATATTAGCTAATGTTTGAAGAAAAATGGTTGAATTTCCAAAATGTATTTAAAGTTATTGTTTAAGTGATAAATCACATGGTGTTTGAGAACTTTTACTCACATTATTACCTTGATTCAAGGGGGATTTCCGCTATGGCTGTTAGGTATTACCTATATGGGGGCATTCTAAACAGATAATGCTTTTTTAATTTACTAATGACAATCCTGCCGGATGCACTGATCACTGCTGACAGTCTTGTGCGGGGTGGTCACTGTCACATCACTAATATTAGTAGCTCGGGATGATTTTCATAGAACATAAGTAAAGAAATGGGAGAACCCTGCTAGAGTTGATCACGAAAGACTAAGCGGATCAGAAATGGAACAATGGAACCTGTGGTTGGATACCATGTCCTTGACTGTCAGCTAATCCAAGCAATAGTTACCATTGTCAACACATGATAACCACTGGTTGGAGGGGGTTGACCCAAAGAAAGGATCAATTGGAACTACATGCCCTTGGGGAAAAAGGTGTTTAACTCTAACTTAAATGTTACCAAGGAATTGGTGGTGGGTAAAGCTAGAGCGGGTGAGTTCATAATTCTGACCAGACTTCCTGAGAGAGCACATCACAAGAGCCACTTACCTGCTGAGGTTTTCAGTGCTTTGGTCATGCAAAGAGAAGTTACCAAGTGCAAGAATACATAAGTGCTATGGAACGTCTTACGCAATGGACTCAGCATCAATGGGCAGCCAGCAAAGCATTTGCAACACAGACGTTACGGGTTAAATGTATTTCCTTTCAGTAATAAAGCAAGCTGCCGTGTGCAACACTGCACTCAGAGGTGGAATTTACAAGCCATGTAGGTGTGAGGTAAGATAGTCAAATCTTGAAAGAACCAGCCATCAGTCTACTTGATGAAAGGATCAGTTGACCCACAGCTTCTGTGCATTGTGTAAGAGTGCTCTGAGTGGGACGTCCTTTTATCATTGAAGCAGGGAAAGGTTTGGAGGTCTAGGGACACGGAGCAGGGATGTGGTCTAGAATGAGGCTGGCAGAGCTCAAGACTGGTGCAGAGAGTATTATTACAGTGAGAATCTATAAAAGTAGACTACCATATCAAGTGCCAGCTTTGTGCGGATAAGAAGCCCAGGAGCTCTCTGGTGGTTTGGAATAAAGATAATGAAGGTGTCCAGTACACACAAATGTACTTATCTTGTTGTTCGAGCAGCAACAAAAGAGGAAGATGGCTGCCTGTTCAGGGGTTATAAGCATGTTCAGGGTTCTAGAGTGTTTATTCGTATTCTAATTCCTTGTGATGTTGCTGCTGTTTGAGTAGTAATAAAGGAACCATGCATAATATTGGCCTCCGGGCTTTGCTATAAAATCATTTCTGTGTAGAATTGACTGCCTTGCTTGATTCCATCCGTGATGGGGAGGCGACTCCTCATCTGACCGGCTCAGTCTTTGTTCAGTTGGTTCAATGAAACTGAATGGTACCCAGGCCCCGTTTCCTTCTTTGTGTGGTCTGGCACAGTGCATGGGTCGCCTCTTCTTACTCTGTTGGTTCTGATGCCTGAATCTCTGTGGTTAGTCAGGTACACTTAAGCTGCAGAAACCTTGTCTTAAACAGCTTCAGTTTAACAAGACTGTGCCAATAAGTGAACTATCAACACAATGCAGTGTTCTCAGACACTTCTTCTACCTACTCACCTCTTCAACAGATTCAAGGATCACTGAACACAACTAGACCGCAGGGTCAGTACCTGAAGTTAGTAAAATGTCAGTTTACGCTTCATCCCAGCCATGACCTTGATAGGTCAGGATGGACAGCAGAGCACGCTACAGGACCAGACGGAATTCATAGCCCAGCCTCATGCTGAGAGTAGGGGGCATATTTACTAAGCTATCACGCAGCACAGCAAGTCACCTTGTCGAAGCGAGGAGAAATGGAGGTATTCCTCCTCGTTATGCCTCCCCAAGGAAGGCGTAGCATTCTGACTCATCCCCACATCTACCAGTATTGGTAAATCTGACAATGCATCAGAATCCATGGGTTAATGCATGGAAACACCCACTCTCCACCCACTGAACGCTTCCCTGGGGCAGAGTAATAAGATGCAGCGATTTACGCTGCGTTGCCTTACTCTGGATTGATCAAGCCTCTCAGAGCCATGCAGGGTGGCCTTGCATCGCTTGATAAATCATACTTAGGTTTTGCTTCACTGAAAAATGAAATAGATTTTCCCCCTTATGTAAACTGGCAGTTAGTGGCAACAGAGGGCAAAATTAATGTTACATGCAGAAATATATCAGTTAATTTGTGTCAAGGGACTGAGAACTTTGTGAGCTGCCTCCATTAAAGAGCCTGAAGATGTTGATGTAAACTGTCCTCTCCTGGTTCTGTCCCTAAAGGGAACAGAGTGGGTACAATTACAGTGGTCAGATAAACATAACGTGTATTTGTAAGGCACATGGTTCACCCCATCGTGGCACTGAATAATAGATGTTTATTGTTTACCAACAGAACGGTACTCATTTTAAATACCTCAGAAGGATGAAAGGCTAAGGGGACCCACCGGGATTTGAACCTGTGACCATGAGGTCAATCACAAGCCCCTGCAGAGGAGGCATTAGTCCACCTCACCACCAGACCTGGCATTCAGGAAAGAATTTATTTCACTGCATGCACTGCATGGGCCTTATTTCAAGCCCCCTGCACTTTTTGTGATGCACCGGCAGTGCATTTTTCTGACTCATATTTACAAGGACAGGAAATGCCACCTTGCGTGGCTTTTCCTGTCCTTGTAAATACGGCCCATTAACATGCAGCACTTTACGTGAAATTGGCGTTCCATGGGTGTTGCTCTGGGCGTTCCCACGCAACACCCATGGAACCTGATACATTTCCAGATTTAAGAGAAATCGTAAACCTGTAAATGTGTCTGAATGCTACGCCTCACCATGGGAGGCATAGGAAGGCGCAACAAGAAGAAATGTATTAATTTCTCCTTGTTTTCTCCCTCTTTCTACGCGTGCGGCATTCTGAAGCACTCATAGAACGTGGAAATCACCTCTTATGATTGTTTATGTGCAGGAAGGTGTGCTAATGCAGCACACATAGAAGTTGAAAAACGCCATTCAAGATTGTGTATGTGCAGGACAGGACACTTTCCTGCAGATAGGCAATCATCCCTGTTACACAGACATCCTTGCATGGTACAGCTAATTGTGCGCCAGCACAGGGAAGAGCAAAGGGATCCATCATATCATTGTAGATATGACACATCCCTGTGCTTTGAAAATTCTGCAGCGTGGTGCAGCCAAAGGGCTTGCGGTGCCGCGCTCCTGCACTTTCTTGTAAATGAGGCCTGTTATTTGGCCATGCAAAGTACTGAAGTCTGTACCAGCTTCCTAGAAGCTCAGCATTTGAGTATTTTTCCTAATTATACCAAAGCAATTTTTAGTTGATTAATAATTTTAATCCATTTTAAATTATTTTTTCTATTATGTTTTTTTTCTTTTTACCACTGGATTCATATTCTTCTGCATGGCTTTATGTACCCCCAGGTTTAGCAGAGTGATAAGGGTTAATTTTATTGTTAACTTCTCCTTTCCCTGTGTACACCACTGTGCATTGATCCTCATGCTACAGCAGCAGGACTTAGGCAGCATCAACAATATCCATGTCTATAGCTGGGGTTTAAAGAAATGTCCAAAGAATGGATTCAGCATAGGGTAAGGCTGAGTCTATGGCATCATGTTTGAACAATTAAAAAAATTTACAAAACATTGTTTACTGGCAAAATATCTCTTGAATAGGTGCAGGATAATTCTCCTACAATTACTTTTTGCACAATATGTTTTTGCACAATAATTTACCATCAAACATCAAAGTAAGTATTCACAATATGTATATATGTACAATTTGGCTTAATTTAGTGATTTTTCATACAAACCTTCACAAAGTTGGTAACGCCATCTTCACCAAATTTGCACAACCTTAAAGTTGCTGCAATATGCTACACCCTAATATAAGCGCGGAATATACAAAACACATTGGAAATGAGATTAGGATGACATGGATTCATTGATGCATTTCATTCTGGCTCCATGGTCCTTTGCTTTAACCTTTATCCCTCATGACCAACCACAGACCACTACACAGAGCCATATGGCGTCTGACGAATCTACAGCTCAAGCGTGCTAGGCGCGTATCCATTCACTCCAGTGCGCGCACTTGTCTCCATTGACATGCTTGCTCGTCAGTGGCTTCGGACCACACTAGTTGACTGGGAGGAATTTTCTTTAAAATAGCAGCCAGGGCGATGCGAAAGACTCTCCAAGGAGCACAGCTGTAGATAAACAGGAAGGGAGAGCTTCCGCCTGCCTCTTCTGTATCCTATCGCTCTACCACATAATGAGTCAGCATCAGCTGTAAAGCTAGCTCTTTTTTATCACTGGTGCATTCACTGCCAGAGCTATTTAAAAAATCCAGAGTTAGCTTTGTTTACAGTGACTTGCAGATTATCCGTGAAGACAGATTTAATAAAAGCAGAGTATAGCCTTATAGCCCGCTATACGAGTAAGAGGGCGTTTAACAACCGGTATAGCTAGAGGTAGAAGTGCTATGAGGCTATTAGAACATTCCACCCACTAAGGGTAGAATGTTCTAAATTAAAAAGAAAGAAACAGAAAGACAAGAATTGCAATATTGGAGCAGAACTCTTGCACCAGCCATTATTAGCCCTGAGCCACTTAGTAGTCTTCAATGGAGCTTTCAACATTCCAGTGTTCTAATATTTGTTACATAGTAGATTTATCGAGGTGGAGATGGGCACCCACAGCCAGGATCCCATCTTCTCATGTTTTCAGTCTTACTGGGATTAGGAGGATTTTCATTCATTGGTTTGCAGCTCATCAGGTTCACACTTGTGCTGTCCATCTGCTCGAACAGCACTCATTCGTGTATCCCTCTACAATTTCTCAAAGTGATCAATTATGTAGAGCACATGTCTGCCACATCTGCTATGATCTGTTCATTGACTAGAAAAACTTTATTCCAGCCATTCACCAGCTGAACAACGTCTACATTTCATCCAAGCCAATGACATTCTGCAAGTTCGAAGAGTGGCTCATTACTACTGTTCAGAGGTCAACATAGCCACAGGTTTCAACCAGAGTGAGCCTGAGAACTCTAATGGTCCCTAGAGTCACAGCTTCAAGATGCCCGTGATACCAGGAATGTAAGGGACAACTGCTCCTACCGCCTGTCCCTTGGCAAAGTGTCTGATCAGTACTCTACCAATGAGCAAAAGTTATCACTGCAACAGCCTGCAGACCCGTCTAACCCCACAAGACTTACCCCCTCACGAACGGTCCATGTGCTGCCTTCTTTAAAATCCCAATCTGACCTCCACATCCCAATGACTGCATCAGGATGTAAGGTTGTATGCAAAAAACAGTGCATTATAAAAGCTTCTGACCTTTCCCTTCAAGACAGTTAACCCTTTTGGTGATCACAACGGAATGGTTCCGTCATGAGTACCAGTGCGTGTGTGCTCATGCCAGACCCTTTCCGTCATGTGCACTAGTGCACTGAATCCCTCTGCTGTAGACAGGAGAGGGATATCCTTTTTTTGCCTTGGGAGGTGGAGAACAGATTCCCTAACCTCCAGAGGCATTTTATTTTTCAATGTAATAGTGATCGCGTTCAGAGCACCGAAAAATATGGGGGAGGTATCATTGGAAAGGGGAGAATCTGTGCTTTCGAATGGCACCCCAGAGGGCAATCCCCAAGCAGGGATCCACCCACTAAGCACCATGGAGGGGGGAGCGGCCCCTTGGGCAAGGATCTTTGCTTCCCCCATATTGAAATGGGCATATTTCGCCTTTCTGCCCCCGTGGAGGAATGTGGGGGCAGAAAGCACCCTAGCCACTAGGGATTTTATGGGTCAGGGTGGGGGCTGCCCAGAATGGGCATGCCAAGGCCCTTGCCCTCCCAAAAAATGCCTAAGTCTTTCTGCCCCCTCAAGGAGGCAGATGGGGCAATAGCCGCTGATCTGCCACCAGGGTAGTAGAAAGCCCCCTAAGCACCAGGTATTAGGTTTTTTTTATACGTCGGGGTGGGGGCTGCCCAGAATGGGCAGTCTAATTCCCCCACCCCCAAAAAAATTGCCACAGTCTTTCTGTCCCCCTACGGAGGCAGATGGGGGTAATGACCCCTTATCTTGGGCAGAAAGCCCACTAGGCACCAGGGATTATGTTTTTTTATTATATTTAGAGGTGGAGGCTGTCCAAAATGGGCATGCCAATGCATCCACCCCTCCCAAAAATGAACTACATTCTTTCTGCCTTCCACCACAGCTCCGTCAGATTTGCTGTCCATCTCTGACTAGTGGAGCAGTACCATCGCTCTGTAAGAAGGCTATAGTGACGCCACTTCTAAAGAAACCAACCTTAGATCCTTTGCCCAAAAACTACAGGCCAATATCCCTCTTACCCTCCCAGTGAAAATAGTTGAACGATTCATCAGCAAAACACTCTCTCATTTTCTTGAAACCAACCACTTATTAGAAGATGAGCAGTTTGGATTTTGACCTGCACATGGAACTGAAATTGCCCTACTGACAGTCATGGATGAACTTAGAATGCGAGCAGACAAAGGCCACTCGGTCAGACCTGTCTGCTGCATTCGATACGGTCAACCATGACACTCTCATGTATAGGCTCACCTCAATTGGAGTGAGAGGCATGGTGGCAAAATGGCTGCAATCCTATCTGTCAGCAGGCTGTGGCCCTCTCACCCTACCAATCTGAATACAGAAACATTAAACATGGCGTCCCACAGGGATCTGCAATCACTCCCATACTAATTAACATTTACATGAGTGCACTAATCTCAATCATTAAGTCATATAAAATCAACCTAGTCAACTACTCAACTTATCCTGTCCCTAGAAGTAGATCAATCACTGTCACTCGATATCTTTCATGAATGCATGCAAAGAGTTTTCAACGTAGCTTAGAGACAATACATTTCAGTTTAAAGGTTATAAAAACAGAGATTCTATGCTGTCCTACAATGAAAATTCCATTCTCCCTTCTGTTTAATTTCTTGCCCATACGATCAGCTATGCCCTCGAAGACAGTTTGAAATTTGGGTGTAATCTTTGATAACAAGCTTAGCCTAGAAACTCAAGTGAATAAAATGGCTGGAATCTGTTTCTCCCTCATTAGAGCTTTAAGAAAGATACACCCAATGCTCCCAATCTCGGCCAGAGCCTTAGTGGTAGGAAGTGTAATCCTGAGCCGACTAGACTACTGTACTCTGTTGCTGGGAGCTCCAAACTTCTTAATCAATCAAGAGATTACAGAGAGTTCAAACGGTGGTTGCTAAACTGGCCCTAAATAGACCACATAGGTCATCTGCATCCTCACTAACACACCATCCTTCCTGGACTATATGTCCGTAGCTGCATAATACAGCGCAAAGATAGCCATGGGGTGACAGAGCGCTTTATAAATAAAAAAGACATACATACATTCATACAGATAGGGCAATAGCCACAGATCAGGCAGAGAGTGGACTAGACACCAGGGATTATGCTGGGTTTTATTATACGAAGTGGTGAGGGCTGCCCAGAAGGAGCATGTCAAGGCCCACCCCCGCCCCCCCCCAAAAAAATGGCCACAGTCTTTCTGTCCTCCCTTGGGGGCATATCGGGGCAATAGCCACCGATCTGCCCCCCCAGGGAAACAGAAAGCCTACTAGGTATTGACCTTTATATTGGAATGTGCCTAGCTTTGGTTTTTGGGCCCCAGCGCAAAATGAGATGTGTCTTCGTTGCGTTTTGGACCATTAACTGTGGCGGGCACAAGGACTCACCATACAAGTGAGGTACCATTTGTTTATGGAGACTTGTGAGAATGCTGGGTAGGTGGATGTTTTTGGCCCCTGCAGATTCTAAACCTTTCCATCACAGAAATGTGAGGAAAATGTGTTTCTTTTTACAAAGTCTGAGGTTTGGAAGGGATTCTGGTTTACAGAACCTGGTGAGAGGCACATAAGTCACCACATCCTGGATTCCTTTTGGTGTCTAGCTTACAAAAAAGTATAAGTTTGCTAGGTTTCCTAAGGTGCCGGCAGAGCTACGGTAAAAAATCTAGAGCTAGGCACATTGGGAAAAAAGGGTCAGTTTTCACTGGTAAAATGTGATGTGTCCATGTTGTCTTCATTACTTCATATGCCCGATAGACAGCGAGCATAACACTGCAGCACCTACATCATCTATTTGAACAGAATTGATAAGTAAGTTAAAGGAGTTCGCTGCTCCCCATCTTTTCATGTTGCATTTTTGCCATTTCCTGTCACGTGTACTAGGCCTACGCACACAAGTAAGGTACCATTTTTATTGGGAGACTTGGGGAAATGCTGGGTGGGTGGAAGTTTATGGCTTCACGGAGATTCCCAAACTTTCCATCAGAGAAATGCGAGCAAAATGTGTTGTTTGTTTACAAAGTTTGAGGTTTGCAAGGGATTTTGGGTAACAGAACCTGATGAGAGTCACACAAGTACCCCATCCTGGATTTCTCTGGGTGTCTAGTTTTCAAAAATGTAAAGGTTTGCTAGGGTTCCTAAGGTGCAGGCAGAGCTAGGGTCCAAAATCCACAGATAGGCACATTGCAAAAAAAGGGTCAGTTTTCACTAGAACAATGCGATGTGCCCATGCTGCATTTTAGGCCATTTCCTGTCATGGGTACTAAGCCTAAACACACAGATGAGGTACCATTTTACTCAGAGCACTTTGGGGAATGCTGGGTGGGATGACGTTTGTGGCTCCACGCACATTTCTAAACTTTCCATCACAGAAATGTGAGGAAAATGAGTTTTTTTTAAACAGAGTTTGAAGTTTACAAGGGATTCTGGGTAACAGAACCTGGTGAGAGCACCCCATTCTGGATTCCCCTGCGTGTCTAGCTTTAAAAAATGTATGGGTTTGCTAGGTGGCCTAAGGTATCAGCAGAGCTAGGGTCCTAAATCCACAAAAATGCACATTGTGAAAAAATGGTCAGTTTTCACTTGGAAAATGTGATGTGTCCACGTTGTGTTTTGAGCCGTTTCCTGCCACAAACACTAGGCCTACCCATACAAGTTAGGTACCATTTTTAACGGGAAATGCAGGGGAATGCTGGGTCAGTGGTAGTTTGTGGCTCCCTGCAAAGTCCAGAACTTTCCATCACAGAAAAGTGAAGAAAATGTGTTTTCTTTACAATGTTTGAGGTTTGCACGGGATTCTGGGTAACACAAATTGGTGAAAGCCACACAAGTAAGTCACCCCATCCTGGATTTCCCTGTGTGTCTAGTTTTAAAAAATGTACAGATTCTCTAGGTTTCCCTAGTTGCCAGTTAAGTGTTGGATAGGGGAGGGGTAACAATTACTGTTCCACATTACTTACCATATATTGCATAGTAATGACATGCGTTGTAGTGACATGCTTTGTAAAGACATGCGTTGTAGTGACATGCGATGTAATGGCTGCGTTGTAATGGCATGTGATGTAAAGGATGTTGCGTCGTAATGACTGCGTTGTAAAAGTAGTGCGATGTAATGACTGCATTGGAAAGGTTGTTTCCCTGAAAAAAGGGCACGTTTTCACTGGGAAAATGTGATGTGTCCACGTAGCATTTTGGGCCATTTCCTGTCCAGGGTACTAGGCCGATCCACACAAGTGAGGTACCATTTTTATCAAGAGATTTTGGGGAATGCTGGGTGGTTGGAAGTTTGTGGTGCCTCGTTGATTCCAGAAAATTTGATCACTGAAATCTGACGAAAATGTGTTTTTTTCACAATGTTTGAGGTTTGCAAGGGATTCTGAGTTAAGGAACCAGGTGAGAGCCACACAAGTCACCCCATCATAGATTCCCCTGGATGTCTAGATTTAAAAAATGTATAGGTATGCTAGGTTTTGTTAGGTGCTGGCATAGCTAGGGTACAATATCCACAGCTAGGCACTTGCAAAAAAAGGGTACGTTTTCACTAGAAAAATGTGATGTGTCCATGTTGCGTTTTGGGCCGTTTCCTGTAGGGGGTACTGGTCCTACCCACACAAGTGATGTACCATTTCTATCAGGAGACTTGAAGAAATGCTGGGTGGGTGTAGGTTTCTGGCTCCCTGCATTTTCCATAACTTTCCATCACAGAAATGTGAGTAAAATGTGTTTTTTTATTACAAAGTTTGAGGTTTGCTAGGGATTCTGGGTAACAGAACCTGGTGGGAGCAACACACGTCACCACATCCTGGATTCCCTGGATGTCTAGTTTATAAAAATGTATAGGTTATCTAGGTTTTTTGAAGTGCAGGCAGAGCTAAGGCCCAAAATCCACAGCTAGGCACATTACAAAAAAAGTTATCACTGGAAAAATGTGATGTGTCCATGTTGCGTTTTGGGCCATTTCCTGTTGCCGGTACAAGGCCTACCCACACAAGTGAGGTACCATTTTTTTAAGAGACTTTGGGGAATGATGGGTACATGGAAGTTTGTAGCTCCTCGCAGATTACAGAACATTCCATCACTGAAATATGAGTAAAATGTGTTTTTTTCACAAAGTTTGCAAATGATTCTGAATAACAGAACCTGGGGGGAGCCACACACACCACCCCATCCTGGATCCTCCTGGAAGTCTAGTTTTAAAAAATGTATAGGTTTGTGAGGTTTCCTTAGTTGCCGGTAGAGCTAAGATCCAAAATCCACAGCTAGGCACATTATGAAATAACGATGCGTTTTCACTGGAAACGTGTAATGTGTCCATGTAGCGTATTGGCCCCTTTCCTGTCGAGGGTACTAGGCCTACCAACACAAGTGAGGCACCATTGTTACCGAGAGACTTTGGGGAATACTGGGTGGTAGGAAGTTTGTGGCTCCTTGTAGATTCCAGAACATTCCATCACTGAAATCTGAGGAATTTTCTTTTTTTTCACAAAGTTTGAGATTTTCAAGGGATTCTGGGTTACAGAACCTGGTAACAGCCACACAAGCCACCCCATCCTGGATTCCCCTCAGTGACTAGCTTACAAAAAAAGTATAGGTTCGCTAGGGTTCCTAAGGTGCTGGGAGCGCTAGGGTCCAAAATCTAGAGCTAGGCACATTGGAAAAAAAGGGTCAGTTTTCACTGGAAAAATGTGATGGGTCCACGTTGCGTTTTGGGCCGTTTCCTGTCGCGGGTACTAGGCCTACGAACACTAGTGAGGTACCATTTATATCGGGAGACTTTGGGAAATGCTGCATGAGTGGAAGTTTGTGGCTATGTGCAGATTCCAAAACTTTCCATCCCAGTGATGTGAGAAAAATGTGGGTTTTTTTCTTTGAAGTTTGAGGTTGCAGAGGGATTCTGGGTAACAGAACTTAGAGAGAGTCACACAAGCCACCCCATCCTTAATTTCCCTGGGAGTCTAGTTTAAAACAATTTATAGGTTTGCTAGATTTCCCTAGGTGCCTACTGAGTTAGGGTCCAAAACCCACACCTAGGCATATTGCAAAATCAGGGTCAGTTTTCATTGCAAAAATGTGATGTGTCCACGATGCGTGTTGGGACGTTTCCCCAAGCATTGTGCCTACCCACTCAAGTGAGGTACCATTTTTATAAGGACACGTAGGGGAACTCAGAATAGTTGAACAAGTGTTATTACCAATTGACTTTCTTTGTATTTCTGCCTTTCTCATGTAAGACAATGTGTAAAAAATGAGCCATTTTGAAAAATGTCTTCTAATTCACATGCTTGTACGGGTACCCACAATGTCATAGATGTGCAAATAACCACTGTTTCTAAACTCAATGGAACAGATTTGCAAGCCCCTGGCGACACTTTTGCACCGCCGTTGCGTCACTTTTGTGACGCAATGGGGCGTAAATAATGCGGCCAATTCACAATGTGACGCATCGAGGGAGATGCGTCACGTTGTAAAGCCCTGCGTCATATTATACTTGCGTCATGTATTATGTATGCAGGGTGGGCGGTCCTATGCAGGATAGCCTCATAAAAGTGACGCAGTGAAATCTACAAGATTTCACTGCGTCACTACTAGGACACCACTGCATCAAAACCTTACACCTGCTTGAAGCAGGCGTCAGGAGTGACGCAATGTAGTGGGAATAGGCCTCAAAATGCATTGCTCGAGTTGCGTCGTGCCTTTTGCCCCAACAGATGCATCAGAATTTCTTATGCATCTGTCAATCCTTGCGCCATGGTGCGCCGTATTGTAAATACAGCGCATCCATGGTGGCGCAAGGGTATCGCAGGCTGGTGAAGAGAAAGTGATGCTTCTCTCCAGAGGCATCACTTTCTTGTAAATCTTCCCCTATATTTTGTTTCCATTATAGAAATATATAGGTTTCCTGGCTATTGGTCTTTGCATATGGGAGGTCGTTACATTTTAAGTGTTACATAATCAGACAGGCACAGAAAAGTCATACGTTTTGATGGGGTACAGTAAAGGATGTTCACTTTATATTTCAATTAAGGAGTAAGGGAATCGTCAAGAGGGGGGATTATCGGAGGTTCACATAGATTTCCACGGTATACATTCCATACAGTCCAAATCGCTATCCACTTCCGGGGGCAACCTCTGGCTACATACACCGTTTTCTCCCGCAGCATGCACCAGTCCATGTCTTTTTTCCATGCGTCGAGTGTTGGCAGTGCTACTGCTCTCCATAGACGGGCGATGTTACGTTTCGCTATCATCTGCCCAAGCGTTGCCCATGTTTTACCTTTTACCGTTAAGTCCGTGGGCTCCCATACATTCAAAAGGCACCTTTTGGCTTCCAGCCGCATTCCCACTCCCCATACCTCGCTCATGCATTCATGCACCTGTTTCCAGAAGGCTTGGACCAAGGGGCACTTCCAGAGTATATGCATAAAGGTCCCCGCTTGACCACATTGCCTCCTGCACTTCCCCTCTACACTCCTGCCCATCAACATCAGCCGGTGACCAGATATGTACACACGGTGTAGTATCTTCAGTTGTATCAGCCGCAGTTTCGCTGAAATGGCCACTTCCCTAGGGGATGAGAGCGCCTCCCTCCATTCCTCATCGCCTATCTCTAGGCCGTCCCTTTCCCACTTGTCCTTCAAGTCAATTAGGGGGGCGGGTGTAATGTATGAGTTTTTAATATTTTAGAGATATGGCCCTTTCCAGTAGGTAGCCGTCAAGTAGCCTATCTTCTAGAGGGGAGGACTCAGGGAGGGACGTTCCCGCTGGAATATTGGCCCGGAGTGAGTGTCTGACCTGTGCATACCTGAATTATTCCGAGTTTGCTAGTTCATATGTTTGCTGTAATGAAGCAAACAACACTATTCCGTGTGGTCCCCAGATGTCTTTAATACAGGAAATCCCTATGAGGTCCCATTTGTCAAATCCTTTAGTTTGGCCCAGTGTGCCCAATCGTTTTGAAATACAGAGTGGTATAGCTAGCGTAAGTTTATCAGCCCATCCCAGGTTACGGCTTACCATATGCCAGATTTGGACCGAGTGTCTTGTGGGTCCCGTAAGGTGGTATTTATTTGGCCTGGAATAGAGCGCCGCCTCAACGTTCCCGCCCGGGAGAAGCCAGCTGTCCATCCTGTAGTCAGGGTCATCCCAACTGCGATATGTGCCTTGATTGATGGCTGAGAGGTGTGCTGCCCAGTAGTATTTCCTAGTGTCTGGTAGTGCTATACCCCCATCGTACCAGCCAAGTGTCAATTTTTGGAGCGAGATACGCGGTGTCCCATCCCATAATAGGTCCCTCAGGGGTGGCCTCAATTTCTTTGAAGTATCGTTGTGGGACTAAGTCCGGGTAATTCCGGAGGGCGTATAAGAAACGTGGCAGTGCCATCATCTTAAAGAGAGCCGTCCATCCCAACAGCGACAACGGGAGTTTCTTCCAGGTGGCGGTGTCTCGCTTGAACCTCTGCAAAGGCGGGAGGAGCTTGCGCTCATATCTGGTTTTTGCATCATTGGTGATGAAAACACAAAGGTATTTGAACCCCTCGGTAACTATTTGAATCGGGCAGCCTCTGGGAATGTGGGGGGGAGCTCCGTGGAGGACATACAGCGACTATTTACCCCAGTTAAACCTGTAACCGGAGTTTTTCCCGAAACTTGTGAATATGTCCAAAACCACTCTTAATGATTTATGGGGGGAGGCGAGATACAAAAGGATATCGTCTGCATAGAGCGAGATCCTGTCCTCCCAGCCCTCAGCCCATTTTAGTCCTCGCATTGACGAGTCGTGACGTATCCAGGCTGCGAGGGAGAGGGCAAAAAGCAAGGGCGAGAGTGGACAGCCCTGCCGCGTCCCCCTTCTGAGGTGGAACACCTCCGATATTTTGTTGTTTACTACTACTTGGGCCAGCGGTTCCGTATAGAGGAACCAAATCCATCCAATAAAGTTAGGGCCGAAGCCCAGCCTTTTTAGTACCGCCATCAGGTGTGCCCATTCAAGCGTATCAAAACTTTTTACCCATTTTTCCTAAATCCCCCAAAATTAGGTGTATTTTGGCCAATTTATCGGTCCCCTCCAGGGGAAACCACTAACCCTGGGTACCTTTAGAATCCTTAAGATGTTGGATGAAAAGAACGCAAATTTGGTGTGGATACCTTATGTGGACAAAATATTACAGGGGCCTTAGTGCAAACTACCCCAAATAGCCCCACAAAGGCTTTGCACTGGTGGGGAGGGGTAGAAGGCATAGCAGTGAAGGAGTTTAAGGTACATCTACTTCCCACCTTACATACGTGCTCTTCGTCTGCACCTCTGAAGTAGGCAAATCTCTAACTCACACAACCCATCGAGGCTTTTTATCTTTCAGCCTCCAAAGCCACACACATTGGAACTCAGTGGCACAAACCATATCATCATTATTATTATTATCATTATGAGTATTATCGCCATTATTATTATAATTATTATGTACTTATGTGGATGTAATGATGATTGTTTTATATGCATGTACCTTTATGGAAGGGGGAACTTTCCGAAAAAAGAAACTGAACTGAACTGAACCATTATTATTGTTATTATCATCATCATCTTCATTATTATTCACCAAAGCAACTTGGCCAAAGGAACAGAAGGAAGAGCATTCCAACAGAGCCCTTTAAAGATATTAAAATGAGCCCATTCCAGAGCTTAAGACTCAGGTCTGAAAAGGTTCCGTCTCCACATCTTACACATATAAAAATGAGCGAGTACAAAGAGCAGGAACATGCTGTTCTGACTGACCTATCCAGAGTCACCTTGCAAGACAGAATAGCAGGTCTGGAGGTTTAAAAATCTCTGTGGATCCAAAAGAGGACATTTAATTCTCAGCTTCACCGGCAGGCAGTGTCAGTCAAATTTCTACAAATTGCACCACAATTTTCTATAGGTTTTGGATGCACTGCTCTGGAAGACCCTGATAAAGGACATTGCAATAATCTAAAACACAGGCTTATGTTGGTTAGGTGGAAGGAACAGAATTGTTAGCTGTCTGAAGTCTGTTGACTAAACTTTCAGAATTTGCTGCTTCTACCTCACAATTGCTGATCAAATATGGCACCCAAATGTCTGCATTTGGAATCTGGGATTCGGAGTAGACCAAGGTCAGTGTGTCCAAGGTCTCATGTCCACCACCCGGAATCATCTTCTATTAACAGAATCTCTGTTTAATGTAGAAATATTATTGCAAATACAACTGGAGAAACAACAATAGATGCCCTGGATGTAGTCCTGCAGTCATCTAATGGTGTTGGTGTTAATAAAAATAAATGTTGGCAGCTGCTAGGTGTCATCTGCAAAGATAGTGTGTTAAATCTAAAGGATTGGATGAGACCACAGATCAGTTGAATACATACCTTGAACAGCAGAAGTTAGAGGGCTATACTATAAGGGACCCACCAAGTTATCACCAATTCAGCAAAGCGAAATGGAGGAAGAGAGAGTGACTGTGACTGGCTAATAGAAAGGAAGCGAACCACAAGAGGGCCCTGCCTCTTAACCTGGAGGTTCTGCGAGAATCTAAAAATGTTTATGATTGACTGATCCAAATGCCACTGATAGGTCCAACAGCAGGAGAGCAGCTATGTGTCCCTCATCATGTCAGTGGAGTGAAAAAAACCCATAGAAAACTCCGCACGTGAAGGCGGAGTCATGCTCGCCCGCCTATTCACGCAAACGAATGGGCGGGCAAGCGGCACCACGCAGACGCCCACACGAGCGGCTGTTTTGTTTTTCCTATTCTGTGCATGGTGCTGGGTGGAATCCTTACTACACCTTTGCCATCCTTACTTTATCCAACTTATCCTCCCCTGTTTTTACAATTATTTCCTTTATTTGTATTTGTATTTTTGTTGGTGTATTTTACTCTTTTGCCAATTTTTTTTTCTGTGACTTCCAAATATCTCCCTCTCAATTCCTTCTCTTCCTCTTTTCTTTCTCTCTTTTTTATATTACAACCAGGTGCCATGGCAGAGCGGGGAAGAGGTGGCACAAGTGTAGGGGGTGCAGTGAACTACACACCATGCAAGCACCGGCACCACTAGGGGGAGCAGCCTCGCACCATTTTTAGCAAGGAGGAGATGGCCACACTTGGTTTTTTTGTGCAGCGCCAACTTCACTGCATGCTGGCAGCAGGTGACAGGCCTAGGAATGGATACGGCCTGCAGGAACGTCAGCTACTGTGTGGGAGTGCGCGCCAATGTACTGGGATTCAGCGCACTAAGTAGCAGCTGATGCACCTCTGGGCTGATATCCTGGACAGGGAGCGGCACCTCCTGGAGCTTCTGGACATCCAAGTTGTGGGGCTTGGTGAGTAGTAGTAATTAATTATCCTATAATGCTATTTTCTGTTTAAATAGCATGCTACTTACACTCAGAGGTAAGTTAAGTTCATGTAATGTAACGTTCCCAATATTATGTGATCCAATTCGAGTGAGCCAGGTGCTTGGTGCTACCTAGTTCTGCTTGTTGCTCTAGACGCTCGCTTGGGCTGATTTTTTTAGAAGTTATGTAGACTCCTCAGTCCTCCTTTCACTAAGAAAGTTGTACTGCAGGCCACCTGCTCTTAAAAAATGTTTGTGCATGCATTCCCAAAGGGGAAGGTGTCCCTTGGGGACCTCTTCCTTTTTGCGTGTGCTTTACCACCCTTCTGAAAAGGGTGGTAAACTGCAAGTGTTTTGCGACCGCAATTGCGGTCGCAAAACATTCTTACAAAGCTGTTGGGGGCGCTATTAGGAAAGGAACGCCCCTTCCTAATAGCGAGTCTGTAAACACTAGGTTTTTTGCATGTGCAAATGGGTCTAAAACCCATTTGTGCATCCAAAATTCTATCGTACATCTGGCCCAAAGACACTTGGGGGAATATTTACAAGGAGCTATCGCCAAATTATTGGCACTTTATCGCAGCCAAAGTCGTGATAAATTTACCTCCCCATTGACAAGCTGTTGTTAACAGCCCACAGCACCAGTTTACCCGCGATAGCAGCCTAAAAAAACATCGCCACAGAGGACCCCCGCATAATATCGCTACTGAGATGCAGAGTAGGCATTCCCGTGCCAAAAGCCGCGACAAAACCACTCCTCAACATTCTCAACGACCAGCCAGATCAGCGACAAGAACACAAGGCGTGTTAGCAGCAGGAATTCTACACCTGCTCTGACCTGGTATAAAGTCGGACGGCAGCCAGCACCACAAAAGGAAGACCAGCCCACAGCCACACCTGAAGAACAACAGATGCCATGGAGCCCAGACACCCAAGAGGGCCACAACACCCACCCAGACCACCACAGAGGCAGCGCAGACAAATACAGCAGCCCCCCAGCAAACTCACCTGCCTCACAGGCCCAACATCTGACAATGTCACTGTCCACTACAGGCTGAAAGGTACAACTATCCTACGCATCCTGGCCATCATCGCCTAACAGGCCAACGGCACCAACACAGCGGACAACCAACATCACACCCAACACCAAGCTGCTGGCTTGGCTGCATCTGTTGGCCCCTGGCACACCCCAACCAACACCCGCCATAGTCGGAGGAGTCTCACAGCAAGGCCACATCCAAGTCCCCCACACCTGTCCTGGACATCACCATCACCCTGGCACCCCAGTCCCCATACGTCCAACACAATGCGCATGAACCGCTGGAGACCAAGCCAGAACCATACGCCATACCCGGATGCACCCACATGTTGGGGGCAATCCACTGCACACATGTCCCACCTGTGCCCCCTGGATACACAGCACACAATCAGCACAACAGGAAGCACACGTCACAGTGTGCATGAATCCTTCATCCTCCGACAGTCCATCATCAACCAGCTCCCCCAGGATGGCACCAAGGGAAATGCACACCCCCTTGACAAGTTCTAAATTAACACCCCACTCATCTCAACTCCACAACCATGCAATACACAACTCAGGCAATGCACACGTCACCAAATCACAACCAACATGCACAACAACATGCCCACCCACCAGACACGATAGAACAACTTACAATGGTAACCTGGGCAAGACGTGAACATGACCAATCAATGGCATGGCACCTCAACCACACAATAGCCGAATGTGGGGAGAGTTGGCAACCAGGCATGTGTGAAGGATGCAATAGAACCATGATTGGGAAAGTACACAATGCCAAGAGTGGCGGAGATTTGCTGGGCAGACCGCAGTTTGCAGAACACACCCATATCCATGCCGACATACACCTCTGGTGTATGGAGTGTAGTGGACAGTGGGCGCAACCATGTCACCCCAGCCAGTGGGGGTCCTCGTAGAAATGTTGCCTGTTACGCCCCCCCGTAAGCATGAGCAGAGTGGGATAGCCCGGCGTACGCCAGGCCAGCGTAGGGGTGTGAATAAAAAGCACGTAGCCCTGGGCGTTGGCCTCTTCCGGAAATGCCAATGTCTATGCCAGGATGGCGCCTCCCACCCTGCCACGAGGCTGAAGCTGTCCTCATTAGCAGAGTTGCCTGCGATCCTCAGCGCATGCCATACCCCAGTCCTCTGGACCTCGAACCCGTCAGGCCCGACCCTGCACAGCCAGGCCACACTGATCACCAGCCGACACCGGCATGTGTCAAGGAGAGCCCACCACGTACTGGCGCAAGCTCCAAGCCCATGCCAGCGGCTACAGCACCAGACCCCCCATCAGTGAGGCATAGTTTCATATGGGCATCTCACGACACGTGGTGCCACTAACCCTGTTCAAAGCCTGCCAGCGACACGTGGTGCCACTGACCCTATTCAATGCCCGCCGTTGACACATGGATGAGGGGCTAGGACTACCCTGCAGACCAGTAGGTCTCACATCCAGCACCAGTGGTCGCACAGAGAGGAGTAAGAGGAATATGCGGCTCAGTCCGGACGAAAGCCATGTGACAGTCACGGAGGTGAGCGAACACGTGGTGTCACTGAACCTGAAATATGCAGGCCGGTGCGGCCACCAACCTATGCCGGCGACACTCGGTGAAGGGGCCGTGCTGACCGCTGCCTCCGGCCTACACTGCGGTCCAGTAGGTCAAAGAGTCTTCATTTAGCAATGGCTGAGTTCATATCATCTCAGACTGCATCCCCTCTCAGCACCAGTGCCACTAACTCTGTACCCCGACAATCATGGACACTATCTGGTCGCAAATTGGTGGCGTCTGAGTCAATGGACTAGGGGTTAGTTTTCATCCTCATGTAGCTGATACTGAATTGGTTGTGAAAACAAGGCTTGCGCTTGCCACCCCATAATTTGCTGCTGCCGTATAAAATCAAACCTTTCTGCATCATGCCCTGGAGGACACCTTCCACTGTCCCACAAAACCCTCTGCAACATACAGCTCAGACATTGATGGTCAACCGCTCATGGTGCATGGCCCATATGACTGCACCGCAAGTCACCGTCCCGTGGCTTGGTGCCTGTGCCGGCTGCAGTGCATCCGGGGCCACTGACTCTGTGTTGGTCTGGTCCAGGACCCCTTCTTTGGAGATATTGGATGGCCCCTGAAGCGTTGGCCTTGGTGTCATCAACACCATTTCTCTGTGGCCCTGCGCTGTATGCAGCCTCCGGGCCCAACTGTGGCCCACCAGGGCTCACACATCAAATCGAGTCCTGACTGGCCCGGATGTCGCATCATCGCAGGAGGCACATGCCACCACCGCAAGGACCACCTCCAACCACCATCTGCCAGAGTCGAAACGGTGGTCCTGACAGACTAACGGAGTTGCTCAGACCTGTCGTGGATGCCATCATTGGCCTGATACCCTGCTCAGCACTCCAGGTGCCAGTGACTCAGTGCACCGCAGGCCATTGTCCGTTGCTGATTGAGTTCTGTGCTGTGGAGAGGTAGAGCAGCTATGTCACCTCAAACAGTGTTGGGGCCCTGAGACATTGATGGGGAAGATGATGCAGGCCTTACACACTCCACTGCATCTACAGTAGGAATATATCTAAGGGACACAATCCAAGACTTTTTCTTCACATGAGCGCGTTCATCTCGAGTGTCCCATCCCCAGTGCACTGCAACTCACAGACACTTCTGTTTGCATGTTGGCTGTCCTCTGGACTTTCTCCGGCTCCCTCCATGATGCTCAGCAGTTGACTCTGTTATGCATGTGTTTTCTGTTTCCGTTGCACTGCTGTCCAATGTTCAAGTGGTGGCCAGCACTAGACATTCCGTGCGGAATGGCTTACACTCACCCCATACACATCCAGCACAGGCATCACTGTCATGTGGCCCTGCCAATAAAGGGGCAGGTCGCATGTGCCCGTAGCCAGTTCAACATGATATCTGCGTGTGTCCCTGTGGTCTTGTTGTATGCATGAAGGCCCTGGGCCCTACAACATTACATTGTGCTGTGTACATCGGATGCAGACCTGTCACTGCAGGCAGCGGGTTGGAGCTAGTACATGTTGCTTGTGTCGTCACCCACTCAATTATTGGGGTGTTGGTGGGCCCTGAAGGGTGATAGACACCTACATATGTGTCCTGGTTCACATTCCAAGGGTTCAGCCCCCACCCACACCTGTTGGGCCACCTCCTTTTCGCGTGCTGACACATGGAATTGGGGTGCCATGTGTGGGTGGGTGAAGTGTCGTGAGCCAGCTGTGCTTGCAGGTGCTTCCTGCTGTATGGTCTGTTGCAGGCTCGGTGTTCTCCTCTGAGTAGCTTGGCTGTGTCCCGGTGGGGGGTTGCGGGAGATATCCATGTGCTGTTGTAGGGCGTAGGAGTTGACGGTGTTGTGGTCCTCTCCGGCATCACTGATGTGTTGTATTCTGGGCTCTGCTAAAGGTGTTACGTGCCCCTCTGCGATGTGAAGGGGATGTGCGTATTGAGTATTGACCTTGTGTTGACATATATGTTGGCGCATTGTTCTGGTTTGCATGTAGACTGTATGGGAATGTACATTGTGACTGTTTGTGAGGTGCTGGATTCTTCTGCGGGACAGTGTACATTTGGACTACATGACGGATGTGAGGTCGTACGCGTACATTTCCATTTTACAGTTTCCTGCTCCGTCAGATGTAGTAGGGATGTTTCTGTGCATGTACGGAGCCAGTTGTGTCCTCTGTTCTGCAGTGTCAGCTATATGCGTTGTTCCACGTTGTCGTCAATGTGGGTGTGCTGTTCGTGCTATGTGTGTGTACTGCAGTGTGCCAAGGTGATCTGGGACATGATCCTGGGTGATTGTGGGTGTGCAGTGTGTTACACCTCGTTGTGCATGTATGTCATTGTGCCCACTCCCTCCGTACCCCAGGACCTGTTCGTTGCACTCCCTGTTGATATTGTGTGAGGTTCTCTCGATCGGTGTCCGTACTCCCTACTCCTTGCACCATCTCCACACTGGACTGTGGCCTAGGTTTCCTCCAGCTCCTCCTGTGGTGCTGGACTGCCACCTCCTGTCACGTTGCTGCCTTCCTGTTGGCAGCGGGTTGGTGCCTGGTTTAGGTAGTCACATCATGCCGGCGCCTATTGGCCTCCTGGATTGGCCTCCTCGGCACTCTGACTGCAATCCAGGTGGTCTGCTAGTGGGTCAGTTGGTGGTAGTGTTCTGTCACCTCCGTGACACTGGTCTTGATTTCATGCGGTCTGCACCCCGTCTTCATCTCCCTCTTCTCCTTGGCCTTCCCCGAACCCGTTGTTCCTTGCTGGTAGTCTGTGGGGGTTGTGGGGTTCGAGTTGGCCTCTGCGCGAGGTCAGGGTGCATCCATGTTGCTACGCACTTTGGATTGTTTTTGGTTTCTTTTTTATGTGGTTTTTATAGTGCATTGTCCCGCCAGACGTGTGGGATTTGCAGGTCTGTGGCTGGTTTTCGCAACTTTCTGTAGTGCGGTAGGCCTTATCGCACTTTTTTTGCGTTCACGTTTCGCATTTATGCGGCGTGGCGTTGATTTTCAAGCGGACATTTGCCGCGTTGTCTGGGGTCTATCGCATGCTACCGCCTTGTTGTGAATTCCATGTTGTCATGGGGTTATTTTCCCGCGATGGGCTGCGATTTTGAAAGTTGCGTTAGGCAACTCTTGTGGTAGTTATCACACGTTCATGTGAATATACCCCTAGATTAGGTAGTCTACTGTGAAGATTGAAAAGTTTACAGACCCCAACTTCTATGTATGCTTGCTTTTTGAGAAGGCTTTCAATTTTTTGCTCATGCTCAATTGACAAGAGAGTGGCCATGGTTATGGTGACCCCCACCTCAATGCTGTGTTATTGCATTCAGTATCCCAGCAGTTTCGATGACAAGGCAGCATGGCAGGAAACTTGTATGAGGACAGTCCCCTTGTATTTGCCAACCAAAACCATATGTCCTTCATTGACATGTTTATTCTACTCCTTCAATGTGCTTCAAATGACTCACAGTCATCATCATATCTCTGCCCCTCCTTTACAGTTTTCTTGACTACTAGCTTTTCTATCATTGTCATCCAGCCAAAAGCGCAAAGTGACATTTTAGATGGGAGAGGAGATATTGCAAACTAAACTGTAGTCATGTGATGCTGTTGCATTTTGTTTAAAAAATAAAAAGGGGAGGTGTATCTGGCATCTAAAATGAGTAATGTTTTTTTCTAGCCGCACAAACAATCAGTGACAGGGCCAGCAGCACAAGTGGGCTAGCAGCAGCTGAACGGGGAGTCTCTGCGATGGCAGGGACGGGCAATGGTAAGTCACATTGCTGGATTATTTAAAATTATTAGTATACCTACTGTATTTGTTAAATGAGGCACATCCCACCCTTTATCATTCACCCATTACCTCCCTGCAAGTCGCGCCCCATGAGCCATAGCCCCACCCAACTGCAGCATGATTCAATCTGGCACTGCAATTTTGGCTGTACAATGTGCATCTGCTTTTGGTAATTTAAACTGAAACGAAAACACGGTGTCTTTTTCTGCCCCCCATGCTAACTTAGTTACCTCCTCGTACTGCACTCCTTTATTTATTCTTAATTCTGTCGCAGCCTACCGAAAACATTGAAAAAAAATGAATTCCGTAATGAATTACGCCTGTTCAAATGTGACATTAACCAACTTTCTTTCTCAACTACAGTGACTGACAAAGCTGAAGCTACATCATCAGTGAACCCCCCCACTATTCTATGACAAAACTTCTACCGTCTGTACCTTTCCCCTGTACCTTACCCTACTGCAGCAGACTAAGGGCCTGATTTTTAGAGTTTGGAGGAGGGTGTTACTCCATCAGAAACGTAACGGATATCCCATATGCCATATTACAAATCGTAATACGGTGGATGGGATATCTGTCACATTTGTGAAGGAGTAACCCCTCCACCAAACTCTAGTCTAAATCAGTCCGTAAGTCAAGTTTCCTTCCCTTACTGCAAAGCGCATATATTTGATTAAATAAAATTGTGTTTGAGTGTGAGCCTGGAAGTAAAGTGGTTTTAAGTGTCTGTGATTTCGTGTCTCGCGGATGGGATACTTTGTGACAAACGTGCCCAATAAAATGTATTTATACCATTCCTTTCCCTGTACTGCAGTGCATCATTATTCCTGCCGTCTATTTACGGCAGACAGGATCTCTATTATCCTCATGATATATAAGACGTGTGTGACATGTTAATCATATGCATCTGTGGAGTCAGGGTAGAATTGAAAAGCATTTGGAGAAGAGCAGGGCCATTGGAATCAAAGATAATTTTTTATCCATTGCAGCTACCCCAGCTGCAGACCACATAGAGTGGGAAATGTGTGCCCGATGCGCTAGCTAGCATGCTTCCAGTCATTTAACACACCAAGAATGGAATGCTTGGACTCCATATTGGATGTTGCCTTACTCATTATTTTTTATTTTTTCCACACAAAGGGCCATATGTAGGTAGCCTAATACCGGTCGGTAACGGCCGATTTTCGGTAAATATACCGTTACCGACTGGTATTTAGGCTTTTGCTATGTAGGGGGAACATTTCAGGATTCGGTAATTTACCGAATCGGTAAAATTACCGAATCGGTAATTTTACCGATTCAGTAAATAACGAATCCTGAAATGAGATGTAGGTGACACTCAAATGAGTGATGTGTAGGGAAAATAATTCGGTATTTTGCACCAAATATATGTTGGTGCTAAATACCGAATTCATTGCAAAAAGCAATATTTTGCTGGACTAACAGTGCCATGTGGCAGACATACATGCCCTTAGGGTATGTATGTGCGCCACATGTGCACACATGCAGGAATCAGGGGTGCAACAGGGTGTCAATGTGACACCCTGCCATCCTTGAATGTGCTCCCCCCATTACCGAATCGGTTTTTACCGATTCGGTAATGAGGCATACCTTCCCATTGATTCAATCAATGGGAAGGTATGCCTCATTACCGAATCGGTAAATACCGATTCGGTAATTACCGAATTTCTCCGATTCGGTAATATTTACCGAATTATTACCTACATACGAGTCACCACTTCTTAAATACCGAATCGGTAAAGTTCGGTATTTAAGAAGTGGTAACTTGTATGCTACCTACATATGGCCCCAAATGTCTGTGTGGTTTAATTGTTTTAGGAAATCCTTTATATGACAAAACACATTTTTTTAATCTTATGCTGGCTCTTTTAGGCCAGTTAGTGCTTTTATACCAGGCATGTGTTAAAATCATTTCCCATCGCATCAAATATTACAGTGGTCCTAGGGGACTAGCAATGTACTTACACTGTGCCACTATATAATTTTTTTAAACAAGTGTTTAGACAGAGCATTCTTACAATTTGTCTTGGGCCCATTTTCACAAGCCAACCACCTGCACCTCGAACCTCCAGACAACACCAGCAGCTTGGAGCTGCCCATGCTACCACTCCCCCTTTCTGAACTGCTTGGCCATTGCCACATGCTGGTGTGAGTTGGCGTACTTGGGCCGTAGAATGGCAAGCCTTGAGGCACGCATTCAACATCTGGAATAACTCATAGAGTTTGCCCTCTGCTAGCCCTGTTTAACTTTTTTGTTTTGGTGGGAGGGAGTTGTTATGGGTGGGAATTTAGGCATTTTTGTACAATTTTACATGGACATGATTGATATTTATTTTGGACATTGGTTGGAGATGGGTAAATATGTGGAAGAGGGGTGGGCCTGTTGTGGGTGGAGAGGGTGGTTTGCTATGTTATATCTGTGTTTGTAAAGGGGAAATTGTTTATCGCTGAAGCCTTTTCACACATCCTGTCTTTTGAATTTATTTCTCAAAGAGTATGCTTCCATTGCCCATATTGCCTACACTACAGAAATGTAGATAAACAATTACTTATCTCAGTACTGCAGTAGAAGATAATTAAGTACTCAGTTAAGTAGTACACTTGACCCCACATGTTTCTTACTGGAATAGATGAAGTGATGGCTGGCTGCTACTCCCTCTATCAATCTTTTAAAATCTTACTGGAGGGTTTCGCAAGGTGCCTTCTTTATGTTAGTGTTGGTGTGTTAACTAACCCTGGGCGTAGTTGGTGTAGCGGGGCTACGTGGAGGTCCGCAGAGTCTCAAACAAACTCCGTGGAGCTCCGCAACGCCACCCGCCTCCACCCCCCACTATTACAAATAAGTAAACATTAAGTAAAAATACATTTAAATCCACCTACCTAAGTACTGCGGTGTCCATGGGCTGAAGTCCTCATCTTCCTCACCCTATGGATAATCCTGATGAAACCTGTGCATGCGGGTGAGCCCGCACATGCGCATTTCTTGCGAGAAATGCACAGCTGCGCACGCCCGGGATTAGTGTTAACAGGGATGACATCACAGCATGGTCCCACTCCCACCAGGTGATCTCCAACTGTTGGATTAATCAAAAGGATCACAGGAAAGTAACTTGAAAGAAAAACTGAGAGTTAGTAGGTTATACATATACATTTATATTATAGCTTTAGAAAGGCTGGGGACAGACTACTACCACCATGACACATGAAAGAATACCACATATTATAACAAAAACTAGCAATCGTAAATTATTCTGATCAATTGTACGCATAGGCTAAGCAACAAGATTAAGTGTTTTATATACACATAACAAAGGCCTGAATGATGATGTTGAGGATTGATGCTTCCTACTTATGCGTGGTTAGGTAAGTGGGTCTGGGGTGGGCTGTTGTTCAGGTAATAGAAGATCCTGCAGTGAGTTGGCATCGCATTTACCCTCATATTCCCTACCAATTGTGTGATCTATTCGGTGTAAATTAAGGCACGCCTCTAAAAACCAACACAGCTTGGGGTTAGGGGTTTGGTGAAGGGATGGGAAAGGGGATTTGGGAAAAGGTGTGACAAAGACAAACACAACATAAGAACAATATTCATCAGGGCGATGACCTCACATCATCATTAAGGGTGGACGGTGTACTCCGCTCGGCCAGCGGAGTTTTTGCCACTTCGCACTCCACTTTGAGTGCGAAGTTCGAAAAAAAAAACTCTGCCTACTGCCGGGGGAGTGGAGTTTACCAGTGCACTGCTCACTCACCCTTAACATGAGCAAATCTTGTAGAAAACAATAGAGTAAAACACGTGGAGCATCTACTTGACCACCAGATGGCGCTACATCATGTCCAGTTTAAAGAAATATTTTAACTTTAAGTTAAACAAACTTTTAGTCGAAAACCATATTCCGCAAGTCAGCTGAACTCTTACTTCCACTTAGCATCTCTTTGACACTTGTTTAATAAGTGCAAATCAAAAAAAAAAATGTATGTTTCCTTTGTTTTCATTTATTTTAAGTGGTTAGATTGAGTTTAAACTGGTCACGAGATCTGACTGCGCAGAATGGTACGGTCCACGAGTGATGTTTTCTGGTTGTGACTTGTAAGTGGCCTCTTCAGGATGTGTGTTACATTCCAAGTCCGAGCTCTGCTCTGTAATGTGGAGTCCTACTGAAACAGCAACCTGTTGCAGTGTTGCCTCGAGTCTGGCTGAGAGTGAGTACTGTTTAAGTTTCCTTTCGCAGAGCAGAACATGACAGCGGGAAAGGCAGCGAGATGAGCAGCCATGGGGTGTACGAGGGAACAACACACAGTGCACAGGTACGAGTTGGAGCATGAAACTGGGATAAGTTGTGAGAAAACACATTCTGAGGAGATCCCTAGGTGGAAGATCCTGTGACTATATTTTGCCGGTCGTTGTAAGCATATGGCTATAACTGTAGCAGTCAGTAAGAAGACAATATAACGTGGAACTAAGATTATATTGTTACACTTCTCTTTCACACCCAATGGGAAGATACCAGCTTCAGAAATAACCACTCAAACAGGGAAAATAATATAATGCATGCCCTGTGATGCATTTAATATGTCTGCTATATATCAGTGCGGACTCGTGGTGGTTAGTGTCAAGGCAAAGTTAAGTTTAGAGTAGTGTACCCGTTGCCCGGGGAACATTGTCTGCATACCCCTACCAAAGAACATAGCACTTTTTTGTCGCAGCTAGTTATGTACATTACAAACGTTTGACCTTCGGTCTGATATCACGCTTGGCTGCTAAGTTACAAACATTACCAGAAGGTGGATGTATTACGGTAGTTTAAGCTTATGGGCACTAAACTGGATTTTCTAGCAAACTCGCTTATCAAGGGTCTTTCTAAAGGTCAACATTTTGCTTTTGAGGGCTCAATCTCAGTAGCCAGGCACCTTGGATATGAGCATCCCTATGATTCAATCATGTAACTCCCTGTACATTTCACGCTCAATGCTATATGGATCAATTGTGCAGCAATACATATCGTGATTCATCATGTCAAAGCATTTTCTATGTAAAGCAGTGTAAAGTGCTCGCTCGAGCCATATAACCAGACTCCCAAGGCAGATAAAACCAGCATAGATATATGCCAAGTGTTACAAATATTATTCCAAATTTTAGCTAAAGCTGCCGGATTTCCCCTTTTCACAAAAAGTGCCTGTCACAATGCTTTAAATAAAGAGATACTTTTTTTTCACTCCGAATCCTGATTTCTGAGCAGTGCTCAAGCAGTTACCAAGCCCATGCAAGGCACAGGACCATTTACCATTGCTGCATGTCTCCTGTGCAGCACGCAGTGAAGTAATGGTGTTGGTGCAGGGACTCCTCTCACGAAGATAACTGAACAAGTTTACAGGCTACAAAAAACAAGTTTGAGTAATAAGCTCAGGGCCTGAAAGGCAAGCTGGGCGTGCTGAGGCAGCAGTCATTTTAGGGACTGGATTATTATGGGCTGAGTTTTCCATTCAATGAAGGTGGAAGGTGTGTGAGCAGCTTCATCCTCTATCAGCGTGAGTGTGAGGCAACGTGCCCGGCCATGATTAAGAAATGGTGAGGCCCTCATTAATCATGACTAGGGGAAGCTGAGCAATACTCCGCCCACTCGTAGAACTCTGCGGAATTTGGCGGAGTTCTTTGACAACTCTGGAATTCCACTGAATGAAACTCCACGAGCTCTGCCGAAGCTTAATCATCATCACCAGTCTGTTGTGGAAGGAAACGAAGGAATGAGTTTGACACAGTTCAGTTAAATGGATTGCAAACAGTGCTTCTGCCCCAGAGGACCAAATTATTAGATATCTAAATGTTCTGTCTGAACAAAATCAAATTATGGAGAAGTGAGCTGAACCCATTCAGTCCTAAAAATATGATTGTTAAAAGAAAAATTATGCTGTATTGTCGAATTGGGGGGTGCTTCTGCATTCTCCTCGGGAATGTCCGTCACTCTTGGGTACCTGTCTGAACCGCTCTGCTAGGTAAGAAGGAGAGATGAGCTTAGCTTTCGCCTTTGATTCATGCAGGTGAGGAAAAGGCCTCTGGATTGTAAAACAGAAACTGCACTGAGTCAAGGAGAAGGACAGAAGGAAGGTAAGCTTCATGAGCAGTGTACCAAAAAGCCTCAGAGGCATAGCAAAAAACAAGAGGACTTGGAGTTTCACTTTGCCACCAGTGCAACACATACACTGATCAGCATTTCCCAAATCAACACACCTCTCTCCATTCAACATAGCTGAGTACTAGGCCTAAGAATCATGGTTTCCCTTTTAAGTCAATAACATCCTTCTTCTAGCTGTTGATGAGGTAGTCCTGCCCTGAGTCCTTCCTTCCTCCTCCACCTGACTCCGAGTAACTCCATCCCAGTCCCGGCTTGCGCAATGTGTAGTGCACCACTGTCGAAGAGCAGGTAGAGGAGCAGAATTGCAGTATTTGTATAAATTTGTGCTTGCTAAATAAAGTGACTGGTCTGGTAGTCTCTGAAGAACACAAAAAAAAGGAGTGGACCGTACAGGTATATTTCCGCTAAGTTAGTTTGTAAAGGACAATCACCTTTAGTAAAAGTGATCACCTATCAGGCACCAATCATTGAAATTCATCAAAATCAAGTTTACTTTTAATTGTACACTCTCCCTTGCTGTCTGCCACCACATAAATCATCAATCATCAATCATCACTCACAATCACTCACTCATTGTTGCAATTGTTGTAGTTACCTATTCCAATCCAAGCACGGGTAGGTTAGGTAGTAGGTACACAATTGTACCTTTGACGCAGGCAACACATTGGAATTTGGTACTAGCACTCTAGTATATCAATGACCTTCTTGGGCAGCCCAGCTAAGTGATGCAAAAAAGGATAGGTATGTGAGGGAGGCAGGCATTGTCTTCAATGTCATGAAGGAATTGTGGAGGCTTCTTCACTGTGCACTGGTCCAAGTTCAATCCAGCCATATATATGACTAAAAAATGGTGGGGCAGTATAAATCTAACACACACATAATGTTTCACAAGCTACTTTTTTATGTTGCAAAGAAAGAAGTTCAACAAGAAATAATAAAAAAGTTCTATGGAGCTGGCATATTGAGACTGTGAAGTAGAGTTCATCCTTAAACTCAGGTGGTTCACCCACAAGTTGGTCAGCTAACACACTTGATTCTGAACAATCATCCTCCTCTTCCTGTGCTGTTTCAAGAATGGTGTAATCGTGTGGTATGAAATGTTGGTTAATTTTGATCATGATCAATCTCTCCACATTTTGAGGTGAGCAACTGGTCCGCTCACTATAACAACTGCACCAGTTGCACTGAACACACACTCAGCAGACACACTAGCTACAGGACAAGCCAGATACTTCATTGCCAAACTGCTAAACTCTGACCATTGGTGGATCTTCCCATACAAATACATCAATAGGTTTTAATCCACATATACCTCTTTTCAGTCATCTAGATACAACTGGAACATATAATGAATGGTCATTAGGGCTACCATTTGCTCAACCTCTTTTGCCTTCACCTCTGCACTGGACGTTAGCCCTGGTATTTGATACCAAGACAATAAAGAGGTCGCAGAGGTCTCCTGCTGTTGTTGCCACCGGTATTCTTGTTGCTTTTGTTGGCTGCTGTGAGACTTCTGTCTCTGGAAGTTGAAGGCAGCACCCCAGAGCTGCGGAGTGGGACTCTGAGTTCCAGCCATTGTTCTTACAGGTCTCTGGCTTGCATAACAATCCACCTGTTGTATTTTGAAACATCCCCTTCAAAAAAAGAAATTAAAGTGGGCAGAATTTTTTTGTACCTTGGATCAAGTAGTGTGGCACAGATATACTGTTGGGTGAGATGTTGTTGTCTTGCAGCCTTGTATCAGAAGCCAGTCATAGAGTAAGCTCTCAACCAAGACATGCGCTTCTGAATTTGTGTTCATGCCTGTGAGTGCGAACCTTTCAGACACCTTCTTTAGCTGGTCCTCTAGCAGATTAAACAATGGGATAGCTTTGCCTATTGTACTGTCCACCGTGCTAACTTCCAGTGTGAAAACTTCAAAAGGGAGTAGCATCTGTGTCAGGCATTTGACTAGGCCCCATTTGTACACATCCATGGTCATAGCTTTCCCAATTTCATCCCCTCCTCTTTCAAAGACGTAGTCATTGATTGGTCTGTACTGCTTGAACAGACGCTGCAACATGTGATAGGTCGAGTTCCAACGTTTTGGGACCTCCTGTATCAGGGCTTTAACTTGTACACAATTAGCATGCTGAATAATTTGCAAATGCTTCCCAGCTTTAAAGGAATGGGTGAAACGAGTGCAGTTTCTTCTACAGGTGGTCAGTATGTTTCTGACTATGTTTTAGTTTTTGAGAAAGTCTTGCACAACCAGGTTAATGCAGTGCACCAAACACAGGACCCTGAAGTAGCCACCGTCTAACATGGCCTCGACTATGTTACTGCCATTGTCTGTTGCAAGAAATCCAATTCTGAGACTTCTGGGTCTCAGCCATTCAGATACCTTGCTGTTAAATTTGAGATTTTTGCAGCTGTATGTGATTTCTCCATGCCAAAATTGGTTGCTGTTGCTTGCCACCAAACGCTCCTAAAACTTTCTTCAGGGCCAAGAGTAGATAGCCTTTGCTTTATCCCTGCAAAAGAGATCCAGTGTGCAGTCATGCATATGTAATCAGTTGCATGACTGTTAGAACCACATGTTTGTCGTCAGGTGGACAGTGTGAATAACACTTTGCTGCAAGGCTTGCCCAACGAATTGCAGCACACTGTGAGGCAGCGCTGGAACAGCAACTCTGGCAAAATTGGTCCAACTTGGGACCTTCCATTTTGGGCAGATGGCTGCCACAAAAGAGAATGGGAGGATGTCCAGCGCTAACATTTGTGCCAGCTTCTCATTGTACAAACAAGTAGTTGGGTGGTTGCGGTCATTGTGTCCCTCCTGTCTAAACATGCTATTAATAGTAGCCTGTTTTTTCTTCCTTTCTAGGGCCACTGATGCAGGAAACGTTTGAGAAGTAGGTGGTGGTAGGCTCAGTGTGCATCATGGGAAAGCAGTCGCTGTATGCCCTGTTGTCTCCATTTCACTCTGAGACTTCTTGTGAAGTCGCAGAAGTTGGTGATTCTATTGGTGCTCTGCTGGGGACAGGGTTGCTTTGTGTGTGGATGTCATCCTCTTCTTCCTAATCACTTCTCACTGGGACTGGACTTGTAGCTGATGTTTCCCTGCTCTCCTCGCCTTCACCACCATGACCACTTTCAGCAAGTATTTTAATACACTCCTCCCACCAGAATGGCTGATGTTTTTTCAAATGGGTTGTTTGGCCTCCAGTACCAGAAAGTGAACCAGGCTTACCTCAACGAAAGTTCATGTAGCAAATGGTGCATATTGCAATATTCTCCTCCTGTTTGCTAATCATAACAAAGTCCCAAACTGTGGAGAAGTACTTTCTTAGTGTGCCACTGCCAATGCCTGAAGAAGGCCTGGAGGTAGGTGGGTGTGTCATCGATTGCCTCTCTGCAGTGCATACTTCTCCTGAGGCAAGTGTAGGTGTAGGCCTCAGCTGGGGCTTTGCAAATATGAGAGCTGGAGAGGCTAACTATGCCACATCCCTCAGAGCAGGTTTAATACTGATGTCAGACCCCTCTGTGCCAGGTCCCACAATGACTAGTTCATCATTGTCACCCTCCTCACCAGTTCCTTCCATAATTCTAAGGCTTTTGAAAACCTTTCTTTTCCCTTACCTCTAATGGCATCTCCCGGACTCTGCTTGGATCCACTCCATATCCCTCTCATAATCTTCAGAAGTGGTGCCTCAAGAAGATGGTGGAGTAGCACCCTTCTTTTCCTTGCTGGTAATCTAGGAGCCAATGATTCTAAAAGAAGAGGTTCTTGCTCGGCAGGAAGCTCGAACTCCTGTTCTGTTCCAACTTCAGGAATGGCTACTATTGCTGACTGTGGCTGCTGTCCACTTTGCTCTGCTTCCGGAAACGACTGGCTACTACTTTGCGAAAGGGAGTAATCAAATTCAGCGTCACTGCTCGTTGGTGTCACCATGATTGCAGTGGCTGATGACATGTTCTTGTGCTTAGATTGAGGTGGTGCTGTTGATGTGGGAGTGCTGCTCCTAGGTTCCTCCCCAGAGGCCGGTCTAGAAGGCACACAGCACCCAAAATGGTTTGTTGTCAGCATGCTACTGGTGGAAAGCTGCTTCTTCTCACTGACAATTTTTGTGCGAGCAACTTTCTTTGGGGCCATCTTAAAACTCCCTGTTGGCAGTGACACTAAACTGCACAAGTTGAAGAGACTGGAGGACTGACATCACTGTCAGGCCTTCGGTTTGGCAGTAGTGCAGGTGATGCCTCTTCTTCTCTTATGCACCTGAAAGCAAACAAGCAGGAAAAATATTTAATGAAACATGGCATTGTTGCAGTCTGATTAGTATAGACAAAGGCCATATTAATGTGGTCAGTTACTCAGGTAATTATAAATCAACCACTTCAAAGATAGACCACACCACCATACCATTAAATGTAATTTCCATTCAGGATAAAACTGCATACAGATATAGCTTTTTGCTTTATTTCCATCTATTCTAAAGGAGACAACTGTGGCCCTCAGGGAATTGCATGGAGAAATGGAATAATAATCTTCATAAAAATGAAGGCTAGTGTGTGCCTATGGAAGGTAATGTGATCAAGGGGGGAAATGGAATAAGCATAAAAAAATGAATGATTCTAATGGGTCTGCAGTGTACCACAGCCTGGGTGTCCAGGTGGAAATGGAATTATACCGAAAAAACTGAATGCTGTTGTGCGGCCGCAGGCCTATGGTGGATGGACCGAGGCTAAATGCAATCAAAAAAATGTAATACAATTTAAAATAAAAAATGTAATAAAAAAAAACATCACAATACAATTTTTAAAATGTAACAATAAACAAATAAAACAAAACAAAAAAATTCAAGTAAAAAATGTAAATAATAAAAATAAAAACATTAATTAAAAAAATCAAAAAATGTAATTAAAAATTCAAATAAAAAAGATCAATAATTGCTGATATTTGTATGGGATGATGAGAAGAAACCTATTGTGAGGATAGTAAATGAAAAACTGTATGTAATATATAAGCAACGCTCATCAAAATATGTACAATGATCTTCAAGCATGTTATTAAATTGATATCACATCCATCCATGCAAGCCTAAGGCAAAGGCACACTTGCTGGATGCACAAAATGGCCACCAAACACATGGTCAAACAACAACAGCGAGTAAGGAGGCATGGCAAACAAAGCATACACGTTTTTTTGAAAGGGAATGCACACCTATTGAAATTGTAATCCGTAAATTATCCTTATGAACGTGGTTGCGTGCTCCTTGGAGAAGCGCCTTGCCCATTTGGCGCTTGAAATTATCAAAACCAACAGTATGGGGCGACATACGCCCCAATCCAAAGGCGCAGCGCTGTGAACCTTTGATCCTTTGTTAATATGAACACCAATTATTCGTACATTAAGTAAAAATACATTTAAATCCACCTACCTAAGTACTGCGGTGTCCATGGGCTGAAGTCCTCATCTTCCTCACCATATGGATAATCCTGATGAAACCTGTGCATGCGGGTGAGCCCGCACATGCGCATTTCTTGCGAGAAATGCACAGCTGCGCACGCCCGGGATTAGTGTTAACAGGGATGACATCACAGCATGGTCCCACTCCCACCAGGTGATCTCCAACTGTTGGATTAATCAAAAGGATCACAGGAAAGTAACTTGAAAGAAAAACTGAGAGTTAGTAGGTTATACATATACATTTATATTATAGCTTTAGAAAGGCTGGGGACAGACTACTACCACCATGACACATGAAAGAATACCACATATTATAACAAAAACTAGCAATCGTAAATTATTCTGATCAATTGTACGCATGGAATTTGAAACCCAAAGTTATGAAATCCTCAAGTCAGGAAAAATATACTCAAAGTCTGTACTCGATTAGGCTAAGCAACAAGATTAAGGTGCCAATTCCGATCCGGTAAAAAAATTCCCCGTCCGACTCGTATCCGGATTTTTTTCCGTCCGAATCGTCAAAGTAGCGTACAAACTGCCAAGTACGATTCGAACGGAAAAAAGTCCATACGAATCGCATTGGGAAGATTTCCCCACACGTCCTCGGGTCGGGAAAAGTCACCGACACGTCCCCGGGCGAGAAACCCACCGTGCGGAAAAATAAAGTCCGACTGCGCAAGTACGATCCCTCCCGTCCTCCCCATTTCACAACCGTACGCAAAAAACACCGTCCGAACCGAACTCCCATAGCAACCATGGAGACATGTGCCCGCATACGCGCCGAACACCCCACCACCCCCCGCCCGCGTATGTACGCCCCGAACCCCCACCCGTGTATGTACGCACCAAACACCCACCCGTGTATGTACGCCCCCGAACCCCCCCCAGCCGTGTATGTACGCACCGAACCACCAGCCGTGTATGTACGCCCCCGAACCCCCCCCAGCCGTGTATGTACGCACCGAACCACCAGCCGTGTATGTACGCACCTAACACCCACCCCAGCCGTGTATGTACGCACCGAACCACCAGCCGTGTATGTACGCACCAAACACCCACCCGTGTATGTACGCCCCCGAACCCCCCCCCAGCCGTGTATGTACGCACCGAACCACCAGCCGTGTATGTACGCCCCCGAACCCCCCCCAGCCGTGTATGTACGGACCGAACCACCAGCCGTGTATGTACGCACCAAACACCCACCCGTGTATGTACGCCCCCGAACCCCCCCCAGCCGTGTATGTACGCACCGAACCACCAGCCGTGTATGTACGCACCAAACACCCACCCGTGTATGTACGCCCCCGAACCCCCCCCCAGCCGTGTATGTACGCACCGAACCACCAGCCGTGTATGTACGCCCCCGAACCCCCCCCCAGCCGTGTATGTACGCACCGAACCACCAGCCGTGTATGTACGCACCAAACCCCCACCCCAGCCGTGTATGTACGCACCGAACCACCAGCCGTGTATGTACGCACCAAACACCCACCCGTGTATGTACGCCCCCGAATCCCCCCCCCAGCCGTGTATGTACGCACCGAACCACCAGCCGTGTATGTACGCACCAAACACCCACCCGTGTATGTACGCCCCCGAACCCCCCCCAGCCGTGTATGTACGCACCGAACCACCAGCCGTGTATGTACGCCCCCGAACCCCCCCCCAGCCGTGTATGTACGCACCGAACCACCAGCCGTGTATGTACGCACCAAACACCCACCCGTGTATGTACGCCCCCGAACCCCCCCCCAGCCGTGTATGTACGCACCGAACCACCAGCCGTGTATGTACGCCCCCGAACCCCCCCCAGCCGTGTATGTACGGACCGAACCACCAGCCGTGTATGTACGCACCAAACACCCACCCGTGTATGTACGCCCCCGAACCCCCCCCAGCCGTGTATGTACGCACCGAACCACCAGCCGTGTATGTACGCACCAAACACCCACCCGTGTATGTACGCCCCCGAACCCCCCCCCAGCCGTGTATGTACGCACCGAACCACCAGCCGTGTATGTACGCCCCCGAACCCCCCCCCAGCCGTGTATGTACGCACCGAACCACCAGCCGTGTATGTACGCACCAAACCCCCACCCCAGCCGTGTATGTACGCACCGAACCACCAGCCGTGTATGTACGCACCAAACACCCACCCGTGTATGTACGCCCCCGAATCCCCCCCCCAGCCGTGTATGTACGCACCGAACCACCAGCCGTGTATGTACGCACCAAACACCCACCCGTGTATGTACGCCCCCGAACCCCCCCCAGCCGTGTATGTACGCACCGAACCACCAGCCGTGTATGTACGCCCCCGAACCCCCCCCCAGCCGTGTATGTACGCACCGAACCACCAGCCGTGTATGTACGCACCAAACCCCCACCCCAGCCGTGTATGTACGCACCGAACCACCAGCCGTGTATGTACGCACCAAACACCCACCCGTGTATGTACGCCCCCGAATCCCCCCCCCAGCCGTGTATGTACGCACCGAACCACCAGCCGTGTATGTACGCCCCCGAACCCCCCCCCAGCCGTGTATGTACGCACCGAACCACCAGCCGTGTATGTACGCACCAAACCCCCACCCCAGCCGTGTATGTACGCACCGAACCACCAGCCGTGTATGTACGCACCAAACACCCACCCGTGTATGTACGCCCCCGAACCCCCCCCAGCCGTGTATGTACGCACCGAACCACCAGCCGTGTATGTACGCACCAAACCCCCACCCCAGCCGTGTATGTACGCACCGAACCACCAGCCGTGTATGTACGCACCAAACACCCACCCGTGTATGTACGCCCCCGAACCCCCCCCCAGCCGTGTATGTACGCACCGAACCACCAGCCGTGTATGTACGCACCGAACCACCAGCCGTGTATGTACGCCCCCGAACCCCCCCCAGCCGTGTATGTACGCACCGAACCACCAGCCGTGTATGTACGCACCAAACCCCCACCCCAGCCGTGTATTTACGCACCTAACCACCACCCCACCAGGGAATGTACGGACCGCACCCCCACCAGTGCATGTACGGACCGTACTGACGCCAAAAAAACACGTACTGAACCCGGACAAACCATATTTACACAAGGAGAGTCAAGTAGAGTTTCCCCACACCACCAAACAGGCCCAACAACCCCACAAACATCACATACACTCACCTGCAACTGCCAAACTGCCAAACAGAGGCCCAAAACTCAATCACTCCTCATAACACACCCACACAAATTTCAAACACAGCCACACCCACAAATGGACCAATAAAAATGGACCACACACACAAACCATGAGCCTTTGCAACAGACCCACTGCTGCCAGAGCCCACAGACGACCCACACCACCATACTTGAACCTCACACTTGCATACCTTCACACAACCACCTACACAAACACCCCCTCATCACATTCACACACACACCTCCACTACCACACCCACACACCCACAGCCATCCACACCCACACCCCCACAACCACACCCCACGCCATGTCCACCACCAAGAATCCAAAGTTCACAAAGGAGGAGCTGGAGATCCTTGTCGACGAAATCCTCAGAGTCGAGCCACAGCTCTTTGGGACATTGGTCAGACAGACCAGCATATCCGAAAAAACCGCCATGTGGCAGAGGATCGTCGATTCTGTGAATGCTGTTGGGACAACCAGAAGGACCAGGCACGAGTGCCAATCCAGGTGGTACGATCTGCGGAGGACGGTCAAGAGGAAGATGACTGACAATCACAACCAGGGGAACATCACTGGAGGAGGGCCGCCCCCCAGACCGGTACTATACCATCCCTGGGAGGAGAAGGTGATGTCCACGCTGGCGGTGGAGGGACTACACGGACTGCCAGGACTCCCAGACCCTGGTGAGTACACAAACAACTCACCTCACATGGGGGGGATGCCATACACAATCAATCATGCATGCCACCCCCCCCAAGCCACCACCGGACACAACAACACTCCACAAACACACACATGCCACTGGCACCTCCATGCCCCATGCATCAATCAGGGCCATGCCAAGTCACAGGCCACACAAAACACCAACACAACACAGGATGTGGTCGATGCTGGGAGTGGGGGCAGCAAAACTAACATTGAGCAACTCACAAGCACACAACAATGCCCTCAGCCCATATGGCCCAGGGCACAGCCATACAAACTGTGTGTACCCACACAGTACTGTCTTGCCTGCAAATGATGGCTGCCATGCAGGATGCCATGGGTCTGAAGGCACAATTTGCACATAACAGCAGACAATGAAGATGCATCGCTCTGATAGAGTCTCAGCACACACCGCCACAGCAGCAGCCTACACTCAGACACACTGCCCAATGGGTGCCCGGAGAACAGGGACTAACTCACATGAACAAGCCAATGGCCATTCAAAGACCGGCTAACTGTGTGTGCCCAGGAAGCTGGCCTGAGGTGACAGAGAGTGACAAAGAGAGGGAGGGAGAGGGGGAATGAGAGGGAAGGAGACAGAGGGGGGACACAGGGAGACAGACAGAGGGAGGGAGTAGGGTGACAGAGGGAGACCGACAGAGGGAGGGAGGAGGGTGACAGAGGGAGGGAGGAAGGGAGACACAGGGAGACTAAATCACCCTTGGGTGGTGTGGCCATGTCCACTCGTCAGCCGGTGGACTGTGTGCATGCAGACCAGGTCTGGCAGTGCCTCAACCCCCCCTTCCGTAGATGAAGACCGGTCCATGTGTCAATCTGTGCACGAGTCCATCCGTGCTGCAGGCACAGACCTAACCACACACCCAGTATACCCACCCACCGTGTCGGTAAGAACCCTGTCACAAATGCTTCAGTCCCCTACCTGCAACATCAAATTGCCTTGCCAAAACACCATTTGGCCACGTACAGTGCAACACGTAAGGCGCCTCTGCATGGCTCGCTACGCCCGCACACCACACTGCTGACTGTGTACCCAAATAGATGCATCAACTAAGATTGTGTCTCACACATGCGTAAAGCCCTGACAGCTGTGGCCAAGGGACATAGCCATGCACAAGTGCACTGTGAGAGGAATGCAGGACAGATCCAACTACCCAGAGGAAGAGTGCCAAATCAGAAATGCATGCAACATGGATGCCACATGTGACACTGTTAACATTGTCTCTCTCACACACAGGTCAACGTCGACGAACACCCCCCAACACTGGGGGGGAAGTCACACAGGACCAGGCTCCGCGGGATGATGACCCCACCGCCAGCGATGACTCTCACCACTCCGTGGATGACCCAGACCAACCTGGCCCCTCTGGTGTCCAACCACCTGCAGCACCTGCGTCAGGTACAACTGTGCCAACCACCACCCCCATTCCTGCCACATCCCAGGAGACGTCCAGGAGCCCTGCCCGCACACGACCACCCAGCCAGTCTGCCCAGGAGGGACACGGTCCTCCGGGCACCCAGGAGGAGGCAGGCGGCAACGCAGATGCCATCCCTCAGGGGTCCCGGAGACCCGATGCACCCACAACGGCAGGCCAGGTGCACGTGGGCAGGGGTGGCGGGAGTGGAGGACGGCGGAGGCGCGAACCTGACCAGGCAGCTCAGGACCCGGTAGTGTCCCAGGTCAGCAACATCCTGGATACATACCGGCGTGACACCAGGGGCATGGACCAGATTGCGTCCACCCTCAATGACATCAAGGGGACCCTCCAGGAGATGAAGAGCCTGCAGTCCCAGCAACATGCCTGTCAACTGCAACACCAAGGAAGGATGGAGGATAGACAGGCTGAGCTCGTGGCGGTGCAAACCCAAATGACCGGTGTACTCCGTCGGATTGCCGACAACATGGGCAACCCTCCCTGTGGCACCAGGCGAAGGCCATTACCAGACACAGGGAGGGATCAGGAGGAGGAGGATTCATCCGACGGAGCGTCACAGACATCGTCACGGACTGCTTCCGAGGGTCCCCGCAGGAAGGTGGGTCGTCCACGAAAAAGACTGTGAGAGTCAGCAGAACATCACCATCTCCCAGGTCACCTGGCCTGGCACCTGGCCCTCTGGCCCAATAGCAGCACATGACATTCTCTGCCACATGGACTTGCTGGTCACTGTCTGACCTATGTTGACGAAGACTGTGGCATGGACTCTGACATTTTGCTACGACAAGGATACCAACTCCCCCAGTGAACTCTGGATTCTACACTCCCGCTGTGCACCTCTTGTCATCCCCACAAACCCGTACCCCACCACAAATAAATGAATCACACTTACAAGATGATGCCGTGATTCTACATTATTACAATACATGTGTGTGTCGTACAGTCAAAGCATGCCTGATCTCAGAATTAACTCCAACCATCCAAACCGTGGGGTCGCAGTCTTGCCCAGGACACACATGGGTCCCAATGTCTCATCTGATACAGACATGGAGTACCAAACTCACCTGTGCTGGGCCCAACCAGCTGAGTGGTTCCCGCACAACTGTGGCAACAGACACATTCAGGGGAGCAACAGTCATGCGCAGAGGTCAGGGATCATGTGGAGTGACCTGGCTTGCCGCTCCCAGGTATGTCTAGACATGTGTCCCTACAATGTGCAGCATGCTTGCGTCAGGCGGATGTTGAGAATGGTGGCTAGGCCAAGGTTGGATGCATGGAGATGCCAGAATGCAGTTTAGGATCACTGTGCCACATGGTTGTGTTGGGGTTGTGGGCTGCATCATGAGTGTGGGCGTGGATCTAGAAGGTCATCCTGCAGCTGGCTGTGAAACATTCCCCCCATCCCGTTAGGACGTTGATGTGGCCTGGTTGCCCGACGCAGTAGCAGAGCTGTGCAGATGCACTCCGGATATGGACAAGTACCATGGGAGTCGTGAGGCACATGTCCGTAGACTGCAGGGTAGGATTCTACACAGATGTTGTAGTTTCCCTGGGGGATGGTCTCTCTTGCCTTGAGGTGGATGGAACTGTGCATCTTGTGCATAATACAGTTCCCACTCCCTGACAAACCCCTAGCATCTTGTCACTCTACACATAGACACATATGCACCACCTATGAAAACTATGCCAGACCTGCGGCACGCACAGTGGCAACAGGGCACCATTGACAGGGAAGAGGCACCTTGGAGACAGAGGGACAAATTTATTAGTCATGTGTGTTGGAATGACAATGATACTCTGTCAACACATACACAGGTCATGTGGATGTACATGTGGGAGCAACACTGGCACCCCCCATTGCAACACAGATGCTGGCATCCCATTGACCTGGCACACAAGTGACGGATAACAGCTAAACACCCCCTGCTGCCACGGAGAGGCCGCTATACACCATTGAGGCCCTGATGGGGCAATCACACACCATGTCAACCCGGTGCAACCTGTATGTTTCCGAGGCCAGTGTTACACACAATGATGGCCTCATCACAATCCCCAATCCCCTGCCACATGACAGTCACCAAGTCTGACCATGGCTCCAGGTGAAGCCTGCCCCATGTCATGTTCCCCATGTAGGATCACCATGTATGCAAATGGAACACACATGAACCGGAGAAGTGCACACAGACTACAAACAATTCACACACCCAAAACGACGTGAGGCATCCCTTACCCTGAGGAGATTTCAACACTTGCCCGTGCATGTGACGCTGAATCAGCACATGTCGCTGTGTTCATGAGGAGTAGCAGGAGCACAACAATGCCACCAGCAGACAGCATGCACATGGACCTGTGGAAGAGAGACACACAAGGATTCAGCACAAAGGAGCACATCCGCAAGCATGTACTTAACACGTATCATGTTGTTAACATGACAGGTGACAATGATGACCCTCAGACAACATCCTTCCATTGCGCCATCACTTGAGTGACACTTCAATACACACCACTGACTCACTTGGCAGACATGCAGATGGACACACACATTGCAACACATGCCACACACGGCCCAATGCGTGCACACTCAGACACTGGAACTCACCACTAAGCAAAGAAGTTGCGTATGAGCCGACTCCGCATGTCCTCCACAGCCTCCTCCTCCTCCACATCACTTGCCCCGTCACCAAGCCCTTCATCCTCCACGGGTGGATGGTCCTGGTCATCTTGATCCAGTATGAGTGGAACAGCTTCCTCCACTGCCATGTTGTGCAGCATGCAGCAGACGATGATGATCTTGCACACCTTCACCGGGGCATATGGGAGTGCTCCGCCGGTCTTGTGGAGGCACCGGAATCGGCTCTTCAGAAGTCCAAACGTCCTCTCAATGACTCTCCTGGTCCGCCCATGTGCGTTGTTGTAGAGGTGCTCGGCAGCCGTGCTGGGGTTGCGGACAGGCGTCATCAGCCATGGCATGTTGGGATAGCCAGCGTCCCCTACAAGGAAACATCATGGACAGAAGTGTGTCAGCACAGGCAGTGAGATTGGAAGATGACGCCAAACACTGAACTGCCAGAGTCTACCCACCAACAATACATGCTCGCTCGTTCCGCAGCTGCAGCATCATTTCTGGCACCCTGCTACGCCTCATGATGAAGGCATCGTGTGCTGATCCTGGAAAGCGAACACAGACATGTGAAATCACCATGTTGGACAGACACACCACAAGGGCATTAATGGAGTGATAATGTTTGCGATTCCTATACACCACCTCCTGTGCCTGTGGTGGTACCAACGCAACATGTGTCCCATCTATGGACCCAATGACATGGGGCATCCCTCCCAGGGCATAGAACTCACGCTTGACATCTGTCAACTGCTCACGATTTGGGAATTTAATGTACTCATCCAGGTGAAACAACATGGCCTCTAAGAAATCATGCAGAACACGGCTGAACATCGTCTGGGACATGCCCCCGACATCAGCAATGGTATGTTGGAACGTACCCGTGGCAAGGAAATGTAGGGCTGCCATCACCTTCAACTTGGGTGTCAGTGCACTTGGATACCTGTGGCGCGGGAGGAGTTGTGCTTCCAGCCGGCCAGTCAACTCATCAATCAACCGTTGGCTGAATCTGTAGCGGCGTATACAGTCCCGTTCATGCAGGGCAGCAATGTCTGGCATACGTCGAGGGAGAGGCGGAGCCCTGCAGTGAAATGGAAGGAACACCTAAGAGTGAGCACTGTACAACAACATCGTCAATGCACTGAGCACATGTTACACAGCCAATACACATATGCCACGTTGTGAGTCAGGTCTGTGCCACAGTTCCTGGACACGAACGCCAGTCAGGTTACACTCCTACCAAGGGACAGCCACTAACGGAGGGGGGCAAGATCACGATGACATGGCATGAGACTAGCTGTGGGCCAGTGTAAGTGAACATGCACACGCATCACAGGATTCACAGACATCCACACATGTGCAGAAGTAGTATGCGTATGGTACAGACAGGTAGTTGGATGCGATATGCACTGGTCACATGTCATAGGAATAGGACAGGCCACACACATTGCCTTTGAGGAGTACATGTCGAGACAGAACATACATAGGGAGCATGTGGATATGTACTTGTGTTGATACTCCGTGTAGTTGCATACATACACACCTCATGGCAAATCACATATGTGGGCTGGTGTGCGGAACAGTGTGCCATGCCCATCGACACACAGACACATGTTGGCAGCAGCAACTGCTGACACATTGAATCACACACCTACAGCAAAATCATGGAAAGACATGCCACACACATGACATGGTTGCAGCATGCAACGCAGCCATACACGTGTCATATGTAATATTCCGTGTACCTGGCATCAGGGGACAGGTGCGGGTGTCCGTGACTGGGACATGCAAGTGACTCATGGCTCCACTAGTGTGTACGACATGCACACATGTCAAAGGAGTGCAGGGGATGTGTGGTACAATGCGCACCATCACACACGACATGTGTACACAGCTCATCGTACATGTGCTTTGCCCACACCTCAGGGGTAAAGTGCCACATCACATCCTGACACACCTGTGTCACACACAGGTGGTATTGCACAGACAATGCATTGGTGTCCACCCTTGGCAATACCTGTCCGCTCCATTCCTGTCTGTGTGCCGCCTGTCACCACTGACAGTTGTAATACGCACCGTACATACGCTCGGAGCGCGTGTATAGGGTCCCTGGGCCAATATTGCCGCTGGCGTATGCGTACGCCACAGTAGTACGGACTGTACACGCGCTTGTGCGGTCCGGATCACAATATGGGCGCTGGCGTATGCGTACGCCACAGTAGTACGGACTGTACACGCGCTTGTACGGTCCGGATCACAATATGGGCGCTGGCGTATGCGTACGCCACAGTAGTACGGACTGTACACGCGCTTGTACGGTCCGGATCACAATATGGGCGCTGGCGTATGCGTACGCCACAGTAGTACGGACTGTACACGCGCTTGTACGGTCCGGATCACAATATGGGCGCTGGCGTATGCGTACGCCACAGTAGTACGGACTGTACACGCGCTTGTACGGTCCGTACTACTGTGGCGTACGCATACGCCAGCGCCCTTATTGTGATCCGGACCGTACAAGCGCGTGTACAGTCCGTACTACTGTGGCGTACGCATACGCCAGCGCCCATATTGTGATCCGGACCGTACAAGCGCGTGTACAGTCCGTACTACTGTGGCGTACGCATACGCCAGCGCCCATATTGTGATCCGGACCGTACAAGCGCATGTACGGTCGGTATCACTGCTTGTGGGGTGCCCTAGGGCGTGGAACGCACCGTACCTGTGTGTAAATGTATGAAAACACATAGGGGACACATGAGGGACAAGTATAAGGGCCTAAATGCCTGATGGTTGCCATGGAGACTGAGTTAAATTTTTGATTTTGAGCACCAGGTGCACAGCAGAAGTCAGTTTGAAAGAATCTACATTGTTGCAATGTGGATGTTGACTTGACATCATTATCAAAACTGAAACCATGCAAAGCCACACACTGGGGTAGGTTTGAAGGGATTGGATGAAACGTAGGATGCTAATGTGACTGACCAATCAATCTGTACTCCTATACATGAACAGGCCAGCCAGGCATATATAAGGCAGCCAGGTCCCATGAGAGAGCACTTGCCTGCACATCCATTCATCCATTACCACTGCTGCTGATAGTGATTCCTCTGGCACCATGTCCAGGACTGTGGAGAGGTCACAGCCATTCACCCAGGAGGAGAACCTTGCCCTGATAGATGTGATCCTCCCACAGTTCCAGAGCCTGTATGGTCGACCAGGGGTTCAGGTGAGTGCAGACTCCACTAGCTTAGACTGTGCCCCTTTTGTGTGACAGTGACTTCTGGCATTGTGTCCATGTGTGACAGACATGCACTGTTGTTTGGAGTGGGTCCCAGGGTGTGGAAGGCCTCATGTCACCCATGCAGAGCATGCTGTGTTTCCTGTGTGCACTCCTCACTTGCATAGTGCCTACTGTGACAATGAATGCAAGGTGCATGCCACATTCTGCCTGCATACTCCTCCTGGGGATGTTGTTTCCACAGTCCTGATGTGATCCTGTGTTCCCCCCAGTGTGACAGGTGTCAGTACCCATGGATGTGTGTTTGTTCAGTGTACCTGTGCTGTGAGTGTCCAAAGGCCGTGTTCGTCCCCTGCACATTGGTGTGTGTGTTAGTCCCCTGTCATGTGGGTGAGTGCATATGGGGAGTGTTGCACACAAGCAGCATGAGGGATGGATATGGCCTGGCCATCGGATGTGAGCAGGGAGCAGTGCTGTGTGCATGCCGTGCTGAGCCAGCCCCACACCTGTGACACCCCCGTCTACTGGCACATGGGCAGAGTGAGGTGTGTACCCGCAGTTGGCAATGCCATGTGATTGTCCTGTACCTGTGTGTGTCTGTGTACTCTGCTGAGGTAGCATCAGTGTGCTGGGGCAGGTGACTGCTGTGAGGTGCTGTACATAATCCTGGTGTAGCCTGTGAGGCACAGTGTGATCCCTGGTCAGTGAGTGTGTGGTACCCCTCATGCCACCCGTGTGCTTCCACTGGCACGTAGTGCATTTGGCCTTCCACAGTGGATAATGTCCCTATGACAAAGGTGCAATTAGTTGCATGCATACCATGGCCTGTTCATAATGAGGATTGTTCTATATGTGTGTCTCTGTGTCTTTGCTCATGTGGATTAATGTATTCTCTCTTTTGCATCCTCACAGGTAGGCGCCATTGCCAAGGGGGAGATCTGGAGGGAAGCCGTCAGTGCCGTGAGGGGTACAGAGGGTCGGAGGCGGAGCCTGTCTCAGGTGAGGAAACGCTGGCAGGACATCCGGTGCTGGACGAGGAGGATTGCACGGCTCCTGCTGGGGGACTCACCTGAGAGCCGTAAGAACCGTGGCCGCCGTCGTCTGACCCACATCCAGAAGCGTGTGCTGGCGGTGGTCTTCCCCGATATGGACAGGCGCCTACAGGAGAGGCAGCAGCAGGAAGGGGGTAGGTACATGTGTGTCAGTTGTGTGTCCCCAGCCAATGTAAGTGTGCAGTTGCATGGATACACTGCCAGGGTTTGATTGTGCAGTGCGTCAACTTCTCCACAAAGTAGCACAGTGCTGTTCTCACTCCCTCCCTTCCCCTCCTTGCAATGTGTTCCCTGGTCTGTCGCCACTCTTGCACAAGGTTATTTATGCAGGCAGTTCATGCAGGTGCCCTATGCTATCAGCATCATGTGTGGGGGTGATGTGCCACAGGTATGGGGACCTTGCGTGTGCCATGGCCAATTTCAGTCATTGTGGTGTCCATGTCACTTGGCACTGATTGTGAATCACGACATAGGGGTGTGTCTCCAAAATGTACAGCCTTCCAGCATGCATGTCCAATTGTGTGCCCTCTGACATGATGTGCCTGAGTGGGAGGCCTGCTAAGTGCAGGGACGGTTGCTTAATTTGCAGTCATGTCCATCCTGGACCATGGAGGAGTGTGGGCACTACTGTGCCCTGGGGCACCTCTTCCTAGGTATCATGTGCGTCATCCAACAATATGGCCATTCACTGTGTCTTTGCCATGGGTTGCGTAGGGTGGCATTGTACCCTGGGCTCAACTGTTAGGACCTACAGGTTGCTACATGTGTCCACTGTACAGGGGGACCCATTTTGCTTGTGCATACTCACAGTGGGCATTACCTGTGTGTGTTGTTGAGACAATCTGATGATGTTTGCCTGTCAATGATGTGTGGACATGGCCACCAGGGGCTGTGTGTTTACAGTCATGAATTAGTGGAGGCCATGTGTTTCCATCCCAGAGTAAGAGGTGTACATACTTTCTCCGTCTCAATGAGATTGTCTCAGGTGTGGGTGGTTTGTGCGTACAAGGCCTACATGTCAGAAGCTTCATCCTCCTTGCTGGGTTTAGCCTGTGTGTGATGTTTGACTGGACATACGCTCAAGGTGCAGTGACCCTGTCATGTGTGGCCTGGTTTCATGTATTGCCTTTGCAGCATGCGGCAAGAGTAAATGGATATGATTCATGCTCATCCCTTTTTGACGACGCAGTGTGGTGCAGGTGCTGTGCACATTTGTCCCCAGAGGCTGACTCCTCTCTAAAATTTCAGGTGCAGTGATTTGCTGTTGTGTCATGATCTCCATTGTGTCTCAGTGGCATGGTGGGTAGAAAAACTGTGTGTTCCATGGCCTACATGTGTACATTGTTTTGTAGGTGTTACTCCTGTTGCTTTTCAGGCTATGCAATGTGACCTATGTATATTTGACTCATGTGACATATGTGTACAGGTGTCTGATTTTCTCCTGTCTCTTCACCTTGCCCACAGCATCGCCGGGGGACACGGAAGGAGACACTAGCACGGACCGGGAGGAGAGATTGAGCACCAGTACCAGCAGTGCTGTCCTGTCTGGCACATGGAGTGGCACGGAGGCCGAAGGGAGTGAGGCGGAGGACCTGTTGACTGCCAACACAGACTATGACGCAGACGGGTCCGAGGCTGAGCTCCCAGAGGTGGCGGAGTCTGCCCCCCCAGCTGATGGCAGCCCTCCACATCCCCCCGCCACCTCAGGTTCCATCACCGGCCTCCCACATGCTCGTGGCCCTTCCCTCCGTGCTCGGTCCCCACATGTCTCCTTCCTGCCAGGCACCGCACCCCCTGCCCCTGTCACCACTGCTGCGGTGAGTGCGGAGTCTGTGGACATCCTGAGGCAGTTGCAGGTTGGTCAGACTGCGATGCTAAATGTCCTCCATGCCCACACCCAGGTGCTGACCCAGATGGAGGCATACATGGAGGGCATGTCGGCTGCGCAGTCTGACCAACGGCAGTTGCTGAGGTCCATAGACTCCACACTGACTGCAGCACTGGATCTCCTGCAGCGCTGCGTAACACCCCCTACCCCTGCCCCATCCCCAATTCCCACTCCCGTGCCTGTCCCACGCACATCCAGACGTCAGCGTGCACGCACCCCAACAGACACAGGCACCACACCACCAGGGAAGTCGAAGCGCACACCTCCTGTCACGCACACACAGGGTGAGGAAGGCACACCCACTGGGTCGGGGGGGAAACGTAGAACACGCAGCCACAGTGGGAGTCCGCATTCCACACAACCCACTCCCTCCAAATCCACTCCCCTTAGCTCTCCTGGCCAACAGTCAGTGACAGCATCATCCACTGCGAGTGTGCCCCCCAGCCCCAGGATGACACCACCCCGCAAGCGGTGGAGGCGGGACCCGGCCAGGGGAGTTGAGTCCCCCACCCTGTCCACACCCTCCCCCAGTGGCGCTGCGACCCATCCCTTTGCCCCCCCCCCCTCCTTGGGGCCTGTGGTTGGATTGGGTACGGGGGAGTCGCTGGGGGAACTTGCCGACGTGTGCAGCGCCATTCTGTCCTCCACCTTTGGCGCTGGCACCCCCCCTGTGGCAGATTCATCCCTCCCTGCACCCACAACACCTACCCTTTCCCCTCCTGTCCCTGCGGTGCCTGTTTCCACCCTCCCCCCTGATGCCCCCTCTTCTGTGGATGAAATGGACTTGTGAACTGTGCAGCCAAGCTAGGGGACACACGTCCCGATGTGTACCCCCCCCCCGGACATTGCTGCTGGGCTGGCCCATGGCCCTTGTACATAGTGGACATTTTCTCTGATATATTTTCCTGCTGAATAAAGCCTTTTCTTTTTGTTTTGCACACTGATGCTTTCCTGGACTTGCTGTTGGTGCTGGTGCTCCCTGCGTTGGGGTGGTGATAATGTGTTAGGGGTCTGTGAAATGTTGGAGTGTGCTGCTCATGGGGTGTACCCTGCCATCTGCGTGCCATCACAAAGGTCTCTGCAAATGGTATTTGGTCATGTTTGCTCTCACTGTATGGTGACATTGTCCCAAGGTGTGTTCCGTCCTCTGTGGCCCAGCCCATTTTTCCTGCAGGGTGTCTCCCAAATGCTGTGCTGTGCTGTGTCTACATTTCCTGGATGTGTGAGGGTTGCCTTTCAATATAGCCATGCTGGCTCAGCGATGTCTCCGCCTGCATCTGGGGTATCACCCTTGTAGGTCACTGAACTTGTTGATGGGGTATATTGTCCGATGTCTGGGCACTGCTGGGAGTGATAGGTACACACCCCTCCTGTGTCTGGGCACTGCTGGGAGTGATAGGCACACACCCCTCCTGTGTCTGGGCACTGCTGGGAGGACCCTGCACCCACCCCTCCTGTGTCTGGGCACTGCTGGGGGTGTTTTGCACACCCCATTCTTATAGCAGGTTCGGTGCGTACATGCACGGGTGGGGTGGGGGTTTGGTGCGTACATACACGGCTGGTGTGGTGGTTTGGTGCGTACATACACGGGTGGGCGTTTGGTGCGTACATACACGGGTGGTGGTTTGGTGCGTACATACACGGCTGGGGTGGTGGTTTGGTGCGTACATACACGGGTGGTGGTTCGGTGCGTACATACACGGCTGGGGGGGGGTTCGGGGGCGTACATACACGGGTGGGTGTTTGGTGCGTACATACACGGCTGGGGTGGGTGTTAGGTGCGTACATACACGGGTGGGGGTTTGGTGCGTACATACACGGCTGGGGGGGGTTCGGGGGCGTACATACACGGGTGGTGGTTCGGTGCGTACATACACGGGTGGTGGTTCGGTGCGTACATACACGGCTGGGGTGGGTGTTAGGTGCGTACATACACGGGTGGGGGTTTGGTGCGTACATACACGGCTGGGGGGGGTTCGGGGGCGTACATACACGGGTGGTGGTTCGGTGCGTACATACACGGGTGGTGGTTCGGTGCGTACATACACGGCTGGGGTGGGGGTTTGGTGCGTACATACACGGGTGGGCGTTTGGTGCGTACATACACGGGTGGTGGTTTGGTGCGTACATACACGGCTGGGGTGGTGGTTTGGTGCGTACATACACGGGTGGTGGTTCGGTGCGTACATACACGGCTGGGGGGGGGTTTGGTGCGTACATACACGGGTGGTGGTTTGGTGCGTACATACACGGCTGGGGTGGTGGTTTGGTGCGTACATACACGGCTGGTGGTTCGGTGCGTACATACACGGCTGGGGTGGGTGTTAGGTGCGTACATACACGGGTGGGGGTTTGGTGCGTACATACACGGCTGGGGGGGGTTCGGGGGCGTACATACACGGGTGGTGGTTCGGTGCGTACATACACGGGTGGTGGTTCGGTGCGTACATACACGGCTGGGGTGGGGGTTTGGTGCGTACATACACGGGTGGGCGTTTGGTGCGTACATACACGGGTGGTGGTTTGGTGCGTACATACACGGCTGGGGTGGTGGTTTGGTGCGTACATACACGGTGGTGGTTCGGTGCGTACATACACGCTGGGGGGGGGTTCGGGGCGTACATACACGGGTGGGTGTTTGGTGCGTACATACACGGCTGGGGTGGGTGTTAGGTGCGTACATACACGGTGGGGGTTTGGTGCGTACATACACGGCTGGGGGGGGTTCGGGGGCGTACATACATACACGGGTGGTGGTTCGGTGCGTACATACACGGGTGGTGGTTCGGTGCGTACATACACGCTGGGGTGGGTGTTAGGTGCGTACATACACGGGTGGGGGTTTGGTGCGTACATACACGGCTGGGGGGGGTTCGGGGGCGTACATACACGGGTGGTGGTTCGGTGCGTACATACACGGGTGGTGGTTCGGTGCGTACATACACGGGCTGGGGTGGGGGTTTGGTGCGTACATACACGGGTGGGCGTTTGGTGCGTACATACACGGGTGGTGGTTTGGTGCGTACATACACGGCTGGGGTGGTGGTTTGGTGCGTACATACACGGGTGGGTGGTTCGGTGCGTACATACACGGCTGGGGGGGGTTTGGTGCGTACATACACGGGTGGTGGTTTGGTGCGTACATACACGGCTGGGGTGGTGGTTTGGTGCGTACATACACGGCCTGGTGGTTCGGTGCGTACATACACGGCTGGGGTGGGTGTTAGGTGCGTACATACACGGGTGGGGGTTTGGTGCGTACATACACGGCTGGGGGGGGTTCGGGGGCGTACATACACGGGTGGTGGTCGGTTCGTACATACACGGGTGGTGGTTCGGTGCGTACATACACGGCTGGGTGGGGGTTGGTGCGTACATACACGGGTGGGCGTTTGGTGCGTACATACACGGGTGGTGGTTTGGTGCGTACATACACGGCTGGGTGGTGGTTTGGTGCGTACATACACGGGTGGTGGTTCGGTGCGTACATACACGGCTGGGGGGGGGTTTGGTGCGTACATACACGGGTGGTGGTTTGGTGCGTACATACACGGCTGGGGTGGTGGTTTGGTGCGTACATACACGTGTGGTGTTCGGTGCGTACATACACGGCTGGGGGGGGGTTCGGTGCGTACATACACGGGTGGTGGTTCGGTGCGTACATACACGGCTGGGGTGGGGGTTTGGTGCGTACATACACGGCTGGTGTGGTGGTTTGGTGCGTACATACACGGGTGGTGGTTTGGTGCGTACATACACGGCTGGGGTGGGGGTTCGGTCCGTACATACACGGGTGGGGTTCGGGGCGTACATACTCTGCTGGTGTGGTGGTTTGGTGCGTACATACACGGGTGGGCGTTTGGTGCGTACATACACGTGTGTGGTTCGGTGCGTAATACACGGCTGGGGTGGGTGTTAGGTGCGTACATACACGGGTGGGGGTTCGGGGCGTACATACACGGCTGGGGGGGGTTCGGGGGCGTACATACACGGGTGGTGGTTCGGGGCGTACATACACGGCTGGGGTGGGTGTTAGGTGCGTACATACACGGGTGGGGTTCGGGGCGTACATACACGGCTGGGTGGGTGTTAGGTGCGTACATACACGGGTGGGGGTTCGGGGCGTACATACACGGCTGGGGTGGGTGTTAGGTGCGTACATACACGGGTGGTGGTTCGGTGCGTACATACACGGGTGGTGGTTCGGTGCGTACATACACGGCTGGGGTGGGGGTTTGGTGCGTACATACACGGGTGGGCGTTTGGTGCGTACATACACGGGTGGTGGTTTGGTGCGTACATACACGGCTGGGGTGGGTGTTAGGTGCGTACATACACGGGTGGGGGTTTGGTGCGTACATACACGGCTGGGGGGGGTTTAGGGGCGTACATACACGGGTGGTGGTTCGGTGCGTACATACACGGCTGGGGTGGGGGTTTGGTGCGTACATACACGGCTGGTGTGGTGGTTTGGTGCGTACATACACGGGTGGGGGTTTGGTGCGTACATACACGGCAGGGGTTCGGGGCGTACATACCAGGGTGGGGTGGGGGTTCGGGGCGTACATGCACGGGTGGCGCTGGGTGCGTACATACACGGGTGGGGGTTCGGGGCGTACATACCAGGGTGGGTGGGGGTTCGGGGCGTACATACACGGGTGGCGCTTGGGTGCGTACATACACGGGTGGCGGTTCGGGGGCGTACATACACGGGTGGGGGTTCGGGGCGTACATACACGAGTGGGGGTTCGGGCGTACATGCACGGGTGGGGGTACGGTCCGTACTTCCACGGGTGGGGGTACGGTCCCGTACATACCCCTGCCCACGCTCTG